>NC_057814.1:131476262-131557454 GCF_018294505.1 Triticum aestivum | reverse complement strand
GAGTGGAGGAGAGGAGGAGATGGAGTGGAGGAGAGGTGGAGTGGAGGAGAGGTGGAGTGGAGGAGAAGAATGAAGAGGTAAGGAGGAGAGGACCACGCCCAGCCATATATACGGCATAGTAATGGCGCACCGTGGGTAGGTGCGCCATTACTTTTTTTTTTTTGAATTTTTGAAGGCGGAAAGATAGAAATGGCGCACCATGGGCAAGTGCGCCATTAGTAAGTTTGATTTTTTTGAATTTTTTTGCCTCTCTAGATCTTAAAAGCCCCGTATCTTTTTTCTGTTAGGTTTTTGAGGATTTTTTAAATGTTTAAGTTAAATTCGGATGTAACTTTTCGAGTAGATGATTTTTCATATAAAAAACTTTTTCATCCGAGTTTGTATGCAAAAGTTATGCCCATTTTACAAATTCTCGAGAGATTTTGCAAAAAAGTCGAAAATTCATATTTTTAAATTTTGCTAACAACTAGACCACATATCACATGGGAATCTTATTTTCTTTTATTTTTTTGACATTTCTATCATTTTCTTTTATTTTTTAAAACTGAAAAGGCGGTCCACCGGGGGGGTGCATTCGGGGGAATGTTTGGGCCAAACTACTAATGGCGCACCGTGGGTGTGGTGCGCCATTACCAACTAGTAATGGCGCACCACACCCACGGTGCGCCATTAGTAGTTTAAAAAATAAAATAAAAAAACATTTGAAAAAAAATTGAAACATATTTACTAATGGCGCACCGTGGGAGTGGTGCGCCATTACTAGTTTAACTAGTAATGGCGCACTATCCCCTGGTGCGCCATTAGTAGTTTTGAAAAAATAAAATACATTTTTTTTACTAATGGCGCACCGTGGAAGTGGTGCGCCATTAGTATTTGCACACTAATGGCGCACCAGCACATGGTGCGCCATTACTATTTAGTAATGGCGCACCACATGCATAGTGCGCCATTAGTGTCCATATTGGCTATAGCTGTTTTTGTAGTAGTGAAGTGATGAAACATGCATCAAATGAAAAGAAGCATGTTCCTTATCTGAATGGCAATCCTACAAGGATAGTAGCAATTTCTAAAGCATTGGCATTGCTAGATATTAGTGTGGGCATTAGGATTAACTATGACAATCGTTAAATACGACATTACTTTGGGCACGGGAAAGTAGGCGGACCAGGACATTTGCATTTCTAACGAAAAGAACCAACTTATCTTTATGGGAAATTTTAGCAGGACATGTAAAGAAGTGCCATTGATTCATATTAACATGTCCTTACTTTTAATAGTGCGACTGCTACATTTTACCAGTGGCATTACATAAGAGTGGCTCGGGGCAACAAACATCAGAACAGGATATCTGGGTTGGTCCCATTTTTTTCGGTATAGCCACCTTATACTGTGTGAGGCTAGCAAATCTAGTGCTAGACTTACTCTGTTGACTTGTCCCCCAGTCCCCACTTTCTTTCCTTTTTCAACCAATAGATCGGGTTTATATTGAGTTTGTACTGCGTTTCCCTTTATTTCCTTATTAGACCTAGAGACCAGTTGGATAGCCAGTCTCTGCTACTTTTCGCCCCCATTATTTCCTCTTTCGACCAAGTCCTAGATTCAGGTAACAAATCCTCCCCCACCCCCACCCCCTTTCTTCCTTGTTTGAACCAAGTAGTACTATATTCGAGTGCATGAACTAGTTTTACCTCTTAAACGTAAAAAAAATTAGGTGGTTTTCGAACAGCCGATCAATCCTATCTACGAGGGGGCCTGAGAAATAGTAAAAGACACAAATGCAGCGACGTCAGGAGCTCGGGAAGTAGAGCAAGGCCGGTTTCGAAGATAGTTATACCTGATGGTCGCCGGGATGTCGCTAGGTGGGCGGCGGGAGGCCGGATCTGCCCACACTACGGCAGCGAGGAAGAAGGGGTCGGAGGCCCTCCCTCGCCAGCGGTGCTTGGGAGAGAACGGCAAGGCAGGCTGATCGGGACGCGCCCAGCAGTGGGTAAGAGCCGTCGCCGAGGACGACCGCGTGAACGTTGCACCTTCTCACCTTCCCCGGCGGAGAGGATCCGGCTGGATCTATGACCAGCGGTGAGCAGAGAGAGAGAGTGTGGCCACCGCTGTCGTGTTTAGATCTGGAGAGGCCGAGACAGTGTGAAGAGAGCAACACTAGCAAGCAAGCGCGGAGGCTCCTGCCTATATAGTGGAGTAGTACTAGTTTTGTTTTGTCTACCGGAGCCGGCTTGACCTCGTCAATGACTCTCGAGAAGTCTTCATGCACGTGGCCCGGAGGCGCAGTTGTCGTCATTTTGATCTGAAGCGCCGGATTATAACATATAACACGAAAAAAATGCCACATGACAAGAAATCATAACCTCACTGCCCAAAGGAGACAACATGAATCCCGACGGACAAACTAGACGAGGAACAAAGCTCAAATTGAAGGCAAACTCGTAGAAAAGGGGTCCGTCGATAGATGTCCTAATTAACATAGCCGGCTTGACCTAGATGGCAGCCGAGTAGTCACTGTTCGTGCATGTGCCCCCAATGACTAGCCCAACTCAGTTGTCGCTGTTTAACCCTCGGTGATCCGAAGCACATGACACCTAATTTTGCGAGATGACAAGAAACCTTTTTTTAGATTTCTCACCACAACTACAGCCATGTACAACACAACCTGCACGATATGTAGACGATAGCCAATCCAGGCGTGTCTGCTGGAGTTTGGTCACATGCATGGACGAACTGATCTTCTGTGTCTTGCAGGGATCGTCCAGGCACCAACATACTACAACACTTCTCTAGTACTATCGCTCGTCTCCCTCTTCTATTAAGTCACCCGACTTGCGGGGCCGGGGAGTGTGCCTATGGTCGGTTCTCAATTGCCGTCCCACATGTGTGTGCAAACGCAATATGACACGCGTTCCATTCGGAGAGCAGCGTGCCAGACCGACCGACCGTCTGGGGTGCGACGCGAACGCGACGGGCGTGCTATATACTCCGTACATGTGTACCGCCGTTTTCTAGACGCTTTGCACCATGGCGCGGGCGCAATCCATGGATACAAAATTAGTATATTGTATACTATTTAAAAGTCGAGGGCGGGGCTTTTCCTGCGCGGTAGGCGGCGGGGCAGTTCCACCTAGTCGGTTCGACAGAGACGCGAGAAGACGAGGGAGTAGGCTGCTGCAAACGTAGGGCTGTGTGATTTGACAGCGAGTTACTGCTGGACAGGTGGGGCCCCGTGATTTGACTTGCCATTATCATTCTAACTGCGGCGCTACGACCGGTGTGAGTCTCCCGATTCCTGACCACCTCCATACAGGTGCCTCTCCCAATGCTCCACCATGTAGTAGAGGCTGGCTCTTGCATGAGAGCCCACTTCTCCACTTTTTCCTTGCCTCTCTTTCCTCCACATATGCAAAAATGCCATGTAAAGCGCACTATTGTACTTACTTTTACTTGCTCCTACAGGTGCTTAAGCTTGCCACATAGGAATAAAGTCTGATGTGGCAAGTTAATCAAGAAGAGAGAGACTAGTTTGGTGACCCAAGGAAGAAACGGTGCTAAGCGCGTGTACCTAGGTGAAAAGACAATTTTGAGTCTATAGCTAATTAAATGAAGCAAACTTAGCAACACCATTTCATTGGAAGAGGTCACTCCTTGGAAAATGCAATAAATACTAGTACTCCCTGTGTCCCATAATATAAGAACGTTTTTGGCACTACACTAGTGTCAAAAACATTCTTATATTATGGGACGGAGGGAGTACGAAGAAAGAGATAGAGAGGAGTAAAAAAATACACTTATAGCCAACCTTGTTGTAGTATGAGTGACTAAGTGATGACTATGTATGACATGCCAACATCAGATAGCCTAACGCACCATGTTAAATCTCCAAGGGCGCGACCGCGCGAGCGACGCGACGGTCGTGGTAGGCGCGACCATGATACGGGCTGCTGGCAGCCCTTGGATCTGAGATCAAACGGTCGCATGCTAAGTTGCTGAAAATTTGCAGAATAACCCTCTAGGATAGGATATTCACCCATAGGTCTAGAATCAGGCCATGCAACCATTCGATCTTAGATCCAAGGGCTCTCGGAAGCCCGTATCATGGGAGAATGGAAAGCCACTAGCCTGCCGTTCGCACGCTGGCAGTTCGCTCCTACTCGTCCCCGCACGTCCTTCAATACTACGGCGATTCGCTCCTAGTCGTCCCGTCCATTCACATTACGGCAGTTCCACTAATCCTAACCCTCCTCCCAAATCCATGGCGTCCCAAATCTCCACGATCGGCCGTGAGTACAAGGTTAGAACCATCACCGGTGATGAGTTCGATGTCATCTACACCCGTTCTTCCGCGACAGTGAAAGGATGCCTTTCTCGCTTCAGACGCATGTTCGAAGACTCAGATGATGAGTGGGTCGCTGGGCTAGATGTTGAGTACACCACAGTCCTGGGACGAGAGAAGGATCTAAAGGACGAAGAGAGGAAGAAGCCCGCTGTGATCCAGGTTTGCGTGCATGACTTATGCTTGGTCTACCACATATGCCATGCCGACGTTGAGTGCCAGGATTTTAAGGACTTCCTCGAGAGCAACCTAGTAAAATTCATTACTGTAGACTTTGGTAACGACAAAGAAGTCCTACGTCGGATAGGCCTCGTTGTAGGCAACACCTTCGACCTCCAGAAGAATCGGCTGGTGTCCTCTCGTCAGCCTTCAATGCGGACCCTGGCAGGAGCCATGGTTCATCCTTCGTACGGTAAACTGGAGAAACCTCCATACACGTTTGATCGTCATGCATGGCAGCGGAATGTACTAGATATAGACCACATCCACTACGCTGCAATGGATGGCTACCTTTGCTTCAATATCTACAAGGGTTGGATGAAGAGAAACAGCCAAGTGTGCGGTTCAAGCAAAGAAGTATCAGCCAAGAGGAAGACGGACAAGGACGAAGTCGAGGACGTGGACGAGGACTTTGAGTAAGGTAGCAGTGTCGTTGCTCATGGTGGTTCTAATGCAGTGTCTACCGGAATAGTTGCAAAGTTTAATTTCAGGTGTGCTTAATTTAATTTGAGGGGTGTGTTGTGCTGAGCCCCCAGCAGAACTATGTTATGTTTCTTCTCGTTACTTTAACTCTTCAGTACGTACATACTAGTATTTCTTACATTTCATCTTTTAGTTGGTATAGTACTACCACTCGTTTCTTCACATTATATACGTACAATATATATGGCCAACATCATATAGCCAGCAGTTTAGTTGTCAAAGAATTTCAGGGTGCTTAGTTTTGTCAAAGAATTCCAGGATGCTTAGAGGGTGCTTGGATCCAAGGGACTTATTTTAGTCTGACTAAAAATAGTCTCTTTAAGAGGCTAAAGTTCCAAGCACCTTTGAATAAAGAGGGGCTAAAACTAGTCTTGAGACTAAAAAAATTTAGTCAGGGGTACCCCTACTAAAATGTGGATTAGTCCTCTCTCTACTCATTTAACTCCTCTCCTTTAACACAGGCGAGTTCTGGATTGGAGGGTTTGGAGGATAATAAATGCTCATTAACTTGATTTTAGCCTTTTTAGTATTTGGATCCAAGCATGGGCGAGGCTAGCATGTTTTAGTCCCACTACTTTTAGTCATGGGACTAAAACGTATCCAAGCACCCTCTTAGTTTTATTTGAGGGGTGGGTTGTGCTGGACACCATTATTGTGACTAGCCTTTTTAATAGTACTGTATGCATAATTTGGCGACGAGCGCTCTCTATATGTACCACCTTTTTTTAATTTCAAGTTTTGCTCCATGGCGCAATCCATCGATACTACTGCTGTACAAAAGTATACATTTTTTAAAAGGCTAGAGGGCGGGGCAGTCTAGCTTGGTCGGTTTCACGAGAGGCGAGGGCCTTTGTGATTTGACGGCTCATTACTGCTGGAAGGCGGGGCCTTGTGATTTGACTGCTCGTATAAATGCGCCGACGACCTGATCGAGGAGGAGCAAAGAACCGTGCGGTATACTCAAGTTTTCCACTGGAGTAGTACTGCGACGGAGGAGCACGAAACACGGCAGCCCAGTGCCATATGGCGATAAAAAATGATCCAATTTGCTATAATCTCATTGTTAGCATTGTTCTATTCATTCCCTCAAAAAAACATTGTTCTATTCATGCCTCACAGAGAACGTGACACGTGCGGCGAAACACCCGAAGCAAAAGATGAAACACAGGAGCAAAAGAAGAAGGAAGATTATCACCCCAGATGATCTAATTCGCCGCGGAGTCGTAACTGCTTCTTCATCGCCTCCACGACCTCCATCTCCTTGCACGTCTCCTCCGCCATCTTCTTCATTCTGTCCATGACGCGGGATTTCTCGACGCGAGCCTTCATCATCTATTCCACGGCCGCATTACGTACCTTGACAGCAGCCGGGTGCTCGTTGCGGAGCTTCGCCAACTCCTCCTTCTGTTCCATGACGAGGGCCTGCATCATCTTCATCGAGGAACTACTATTCTCATGCAGCTTCTTCCAGCCGGCGTTCTTCTCCTTCAACAGGTCGATCTCGTGGCAGAGCTTCGCCTTGTCCTCCTGAAGTCGTAGGATTTCGCCGGTCGCCTTCTTCTCCGAGGCAATGCTCTTCTTCAGCGGCATCACCAAGCCGGTGGTCGACTCGCCCTGCTGATTGAGCTCAGCGGGCATGTCGTCGAGGCTCTCCTTCAGCAACTCCATCAAGCCTTGGATGAACTCCTGCTGCTTATTGAGCTGATCGGGCATGCCGTCGAGGTATAACGACTCCAGCTCCGCCGGCTCGGCATGTTCGCCTCCGCGCCTAGGGCGCTCCTAGGAGCATCGCCTGCCCGTGAGAGATCTTTCGAGGTCTCTGCGTGGCGGCGAGCCCTCTCTTTTTTCCGCAGCCTTGGTTGCCGCTCCCTTGTTACGAGTAGTTCTCGACCTAGAGCTCTGCTCACCGGCCATGGCAACGACGGACGAAGAAGAAGCACTTATGAGGAGGAAAGGTAGAGTAATTTTTTGTTAGGTAGTTCCCCTTTTTATAACCTAAGTACTAGCACTAGTACTAATACCTGCATAGTGGGAACACGTTCAGGTTTGGTACGTACTAGTAGGTGTGAGCAGGCTTTCGAATGTGATGGGAACAAGGTAAAGATTAATTGATGGTTTTGGTTTCGAGGCCCGAAACGGCTCCCGATGAGTTTAGCGGAACATAAATTTCAAGTACTACACTGCTCAAATGCATAAATATTATGTTACTGTCAAAAATTGGCACAAAATAAGAAGGAGACCAATGGAAGTACTACTAGCAACCCACGATTTAACTACTCGCATGCGCGCAGTGGAGTAATAATGTATTTCTTCCGCCCTCACGTCCACTCAATTTGCATGCGCTGTATTAATTGACCATCCATGAAGTGAACGACTTTACACGCATCAAATTATCACATGGGGTGGATCTTGGTACAAAATTGCGTCCGCCCGTGTACCCGTGTGTGCGTGCGAGGGAATGAGTGCGTGTGTGCCGTGCGTGCACATCTTCGCTTAGTGCATGTACCGCCAGTATGGCTCAGGGAGGACGAGTACATTCTTCTGGAACCAGCAGCACGTCACTGTGATCAATCCACACAAGGAGGTCGCGACAACGCCTCCACATGTGCCACGTGGCTTCATGAACTGTAAGAGAGACACTGTGTAGCGTGCCATTGGTATTCTAATTTACGTGTTTTGCACATACTCGAAGTACTAGTAAGGTACACGTGCATTGCACGCATCAGATTTTGCAACCAAATTATGAATAAATACCACACTATAGCATGTAAGGTCTGAGTCATATATGCCTGATGTAGCCCTTCGTTTAATTCTTATAGTTCATCTCATTCAAAATCAATTAGTTTTTATAAAAAAGCTAAGAACGCGGGAATAGGAAAAACATGGGATTATAGTGGAATGTCGTCTTGAATCCTACAGGATTGTACGAGTGTTTGATTGTGCATAGAAAAAACGCAGAATTCTTTCAAAGAGGTTTGAGTGGATGGGATGTTTCCTATGAAATCTAGTGCAAATGAATCATATGGAAAAATTCCTATGGTTTACAATCCTACGAATCAAACAACCAAGATAGGAAAAATTCCTAATGATTAGAATCCTCCAAAATTCCTTTGAGAATCCTTTGAATCAAAGAAGCCCCTAATCTATTTTATGATTCATGGAATTGTGCGTTGTAAAGCATAAAGTAAAAACAAATAATGGCAATTCAACTAGAAAAAAAGTTTGGGCAGTTATGATACGGAAGATTCTAGAACAAAAGAGAACCACTGTTGTTTTGAGGTTTGTGCATTATGCTTAACTTCAACCATGGAGTCTGCTAGATTGTACATGTGGCAAAATCCGGTGGGGGCTAGAAGATGGTGAGAGGGGCCGAGTGGAGGGAGACTATGAAGGAATGCACAAGTGCGAGATCGATATTTAGAGAGAGGGGGCGAACACGTGCGCTGTTGCGCGCAGTGGCGGAGCCATGAAAAATAAATGAGCTAGGGGGGCAAGCATTGCTAATCCTTTACGAGGAGGGTCAATTCATGAACTTAAACCATTTTTAGCAGCAATTGTCTAATGATCACATTCATATTAGCCTCGATATATAGTGATGTTAGGGGGGAGGGGGGCAGGGCCCTTACTGCCCCCTGTCTTCGCCATTGTGCACGCGTCTGAGAGATGAAGCGGAAGGCATGGATGATGAGAGGGGGGCGTTGGATATATAATTAATGTGGGTGTATTAGCTATATATGTTAATCCTATATAGAGAGGTATAGATTGATCGATGTGGACGTGGGAAAGAGGGTGAGACCTCACTGGATATATCGATTGATCAGTTTGTGTGGAAAACTATGAAAGACCTAGCTATAAACACACATACATAGAGGAACATCGATCGTTGCGCATGCACGCGTGAGAGATAAAGAATGCCCGATATGATGGAGAGGGGGATGTGTGTGGGTGTGTGCCTTCATGGGAGACCGACCTGAAGAAAAAGATTGCATGCGTGCGATGGATAATGCTGACTGGTAGTGTGTGTGCATGCATGCACGAGAGAAAATTAGTGGTACAATTATAAAGAGAAGACTACTGTGTGGGTGTAAAAGAATAGGTGAGGTCATAATCAATGTAAAGTTGAATTCAAATATTTGAATAAGAGATCGTGATGTTTGAAACCCATGCATGCATGAATATAACGGAGATCTGCGCGGTGTGGTTTGGAAACGAGCATGTTGTAATGTATACACATTGAACAAGGACAGACTGATTTGAATTTGAGATACCGATGGCAGACATCATTTGGCCACGTCGCATCCATGCATGGACACACTATTCTAATTGGAGATGATGGGCGGCTTTCGCATCACATATCTATATCTATACCCCTATATATATTATATTATATTTTTTTATATTGTGTGCGGGTAACTTTAACTTTGAAAGATGGTCATTGGATGAGGCGAATCCGATGGTCCAAAGATGGCAAATTTGAGCACTACTGGCCGTTGGATATCATCTAGATTCCAGCAGATTTCGCCACATGTATAATCTAGAAGACTCCATGGTTGAACTTAAGCATAATGCACAAACATCAAAACACAAGCACTTCTTATTTGTTCTAGAATCTTCCGTATCAGAATTGCCCAAATGTTTTTCTACATGATTTGCCATTATTTGTTTTTACTTTATGTCTTACGACGCACAATTCCATGAATCTTAAAATAGATTAGCTTTCTTATAAAAACTAAATGATTATGAATGAAATGAACTATAAGAATTAAACGAACATCTACATCATGCATATATGACTCAAAGCTTGCATGCTATAATGTGGTATTTATTCATAATTTGGTTGCCAAATCTCATGCGTGCAATGCACGTGTACCTTACTCTAGTCTAAATGGTGTTTGTGTGTGTGTTGTGCGTGTTGAGGTGCAAATTGTCTTTTTTTGGGTACACGTTAAGCTTGTTCTTCCGAAATTTCAAGCCGCGCCTTGTTATGCCGAAAATTCAAGCTAGCGTCTCTGTCTATCGTGCTGCGAAACTCCCGCCTCTTCAACCCGCGCCTTGTTAGCCCGAAATATTTAAGATATATCTTTGTCTCGTTGTGCTCCGACAACTCCCTCCATCTCAACAAGCGCCTTGCTATTCCGAAATTACAACGCGCGCGAAAACTCCCACCTCCTGTGAAATCCCGACACGCGAAATGCCCGTGGTACCCCTGAACCGAAAGAACCGCCTCAAATCGGTGGGGGTACTTTCGTAACTTACCCCACATTTCGGACAAGCGCGTCTCTAAGCCATGGTTCCCCACTGCCATCCCATCCGCCCACCCATTCGTACACCGAGGCCGCGAAAACCCGCGACTAAGCCCCACACCCTGCTCCGTCCGCCACCCAGCTGGAGCCTCTTCCCCGATGACGTCGTCCACAACAACACATCGACGTCCCTCATCCACCGTACCGTATGAGGATCCGTCGTCGATCTCATCGTCCCGCCGGTTCAGCCACCCCCCGTCTTTCGCGCCACCTCCATTCCCAGACCGCCGTCTTCACCTGCACCACTGGAAGAGCATCATCATCACCGTTTCCTCGGATGAAGCTGCGGCCTAATCGGCGCCACCAAAGAGGTTGTACACTAATCGCCGCATTTTCTTCTTGATTCGATCTCACGGTGCTGCCGGCGCTCGGTCCCGAGCCGACACAGCACGGCTCCATCCACGGCGGCGTCGCCGGCCACTTCCTCCACGACGTCGCTCCCTCGGCGGTGACGTGCACATCAGTAGGAGCTGCTGCTGCTTTAGCTCTCGCTCGCGCTGCTGCTCTACTCTTTCTCTCGGTCCCTGCCTGGTCTGCTCTTGCGATTGCTCTTGCTCGCGCTGCTGCTCTTGCTCTTGCTTGCGATGCTGCTCCGATTTAGCTACACTTCAGTCGACTGAATTGACTTTTGGGTCAGTCGATTTTCAGGGGGGGGGGGCTCGCCGGGGTGAAGGAAGAACCAGCCGCAGCGGGGAGGGGGGCTCGCCGGAGAGGTACCCCACTATCTATCTTAGGGTTCAGGATGGGGGCGGTGGTCGCCGGCGGTGGCGGGCGTGGGGTGGCGTGGGGATCGCCGGAGAAAAAGCTCGGCACGGGGGGGGGCCTAGAGGGATGGCCGGGGCGGCGGCGGACCGGCGGTGGGGAGTGTTTTCGGGGCGGGCGGGGCGGCGCACCGCCGGCCGCGGGCGGCGGGGGCTGCTGTTTGGCCGGTGGTGGCTGGCGGCTCAGGGGGGTGGAGGTTGAAGATGAACCGCAGGCCCTTGATTTCGTATCCAACGGCTGCAAAATCGACTGACCAGAGATGAAAAGTCAGTCGACCGACGTGTAGCCTCACCTTGCTAGTGCGTTCAGTTTCGACAGCAAAATTCAGTTTCGACAGCAAAATTCAGTTTCGACAGTTAAGTTCAGTTTCGACAGTTAAATTCAGTTTCGACAGTTAGGTTCAGAGATGAGCGGCTGATGTATTTTACATCTAGCACTTTGTGGTTATGTACTTTACATCATGTATTGGAGATGCTATTAGAATTCCACTCAGGTTAACGTTGTTCGTTGTCTCTCTTGTCCTGCTTCAGCCTCGGCGTCGTACAACTCACCGGAGCTGCTCCAACGACGAAACCCTCCATCACAGCGGAGCAGTACCTCGGGCTCCATCTCCAGACGCCTAAGATCTTCTTCCCCTCCTCCGACAGCCAAGTCAGCCGGAGCATCCTCACCGGCCAACCCAATCACGCTGAGATCGACATGGCTTCGCCAAAGAGGTTGTACACTTGTTGCATCTCTTTTTTACTCTACATGTTATATATATTGTCCACTGAGCACTCGTAGTAACGGGAAATACGATTATTTTATCCTACTATATGACAAGCAGTGAGGTACCAGGCAACTTAGCTATCCGTGATGGACTCTCTTGAACGCCATCATTATTTATCTCTGCGCGTTTGAGCTGTGCATTTGTCGATGGGCCTGGGAGTTGAGCTAGTATGGCAGTGGCCTGGGTCCAAAGTAATAGAAGTAGCACAAAAACATTTTTTAGTGTAGGATTTTCCTTGCTCAAGCCTGCCTACTAGAATCGCCAGTGCTTGAAAGGAAAAGTGAATGAAAAACATCGGAATTGGAAAGTTTCCTATGGTACTACTTTTCATGAATTTGGTGCAAAGGAATGGAGCAAAGGAAAACTGTAGGATTTGTTCCTTTAGTGTCTCCTTGAAAGAAAAACCGTAGGAATTCTAATTTCCACTTCTCCTCCTTTTCATATTCCTATTCATCAAGCACAAGACTAAGAGATAGTAGCATAATAGCATTATAACCGTACATTTTCTTGTGGTTTGACTTAATCTCACCATGCTTTTTTGCATCCTGTGATCTTCCAATTGTTGTGAATCAAACACCCAGATTGGCAGAAATCCTGTGTTTTTAAATTCTCTGTTTTGCACGTGCATTCCTATCCTATTCCTGTCTATTTCCTATCCCTGCATTGTTAGAATCCTCAAATTCAAACAAGCCCTTACTCAATTACTTCTGTTACAGATATGTGTCAAAGAAAACCTTGTGTGGTTTGTCCTGCTCCTGCGGCGCTGTGTTCCACCCCAGCTCAGCTGCTCCAACGACGGAAGGGTTCACCACAGCAGGGATCCGCTCTCCAGACTGTCTTTCGCCGCCTCAGATCTTCTTCCCCGCCGCCGGCAGCCACGGCAACTGCATTACCATCATCAACTGAGCAGATGACCTTGAGGACTACACGGGTCCGCAAGAGAGGTCGCACTCTTCCGTGTCTGCTTACGTTATGCGTCGCTTAATATGATGACATGCTACATTATCGTCGTGTTCACCTATTAGACTCCGAGTCAGGTCCAAACTAATGCTGAAACTTGAGTTTTTAAATGGTTGTGGGGTACATATTGGGGCAGCAATCAGTACTATCTGTCTACTATCTGGTTAATCTCCGGTGTCTACTATGAGTTTCATGTTGGGTGCAAACAAACATTAAAGGAGCCATTATCTGTATTTTTTAACTAAAGCTATTATCTGCCTGCTATCATTGGTTTTGGGTCTATCCACAGTTTGCTACCATCACTCTGGATTTGTGCATGCACTCCTTACATAATCTCACTATGTTTTATTCCTATGCATGCCAGTTATTGTACACAATGGAACTGATCATGTAGAGCAAAAGAGACGAGCCTTGCGTGGCAATAAAATTTCATGCAGACGTCGTTCCATGGTGGGCGCAAAGGCAGCCCCCCTCCACCCATTTCGGATCGTAATCAAGAGGAAGATAACTGTTCTGAGGGGGATTCAGAAGGAGAAGACCACTCCTATTTACCCCATGAGGTCTTCGCTCTAACTTGGCATGCTGATGTTGGTAATATCATGCATATGGTGCCTTGCATTGCTTACTGTATACATTAAAGATGTCATCTGCTTAGTTTAGACATGCTTTGTGTCAATGCCATCTGTTTAGTTTCTTTATCGTATATGTGAATCATGCAATGCCATCTTGTCTAGCCAGGCATCATATATGTGAATTTTGCAATGCCACCCTGGTTAGCCAGTCATCTTATATGTGAATTATATCATGCCATCATTTTTTTATTACGTGTTAAATTTGTCAACAATTTTAGTACATTCAATTACTCTTCCTGTGCATCAGCCATTCGGCACGGTCATGGAAAAATCTGGAGTGGAAACAAGGTCTTCAGAGCAGACAATGCTATCTGACGAAGCGCATGTCTTGCTGGTTACCGATAGCTCCTCAGAGGAGGATTCAGAGACAGATGACCAGTCATATTCCCCCCCCCCGAGGTGCATGCCCTAACTTGGCAGGGTTATGTTGCTCATATCGTGCGTATGGTATCTTGCATTGCTATGTCATTTGCTTAGTTTAGACATGCTTTGTGTGAATGCCACCTGTTTAGTGTCTAATTACCATATATGTGAATTATGCAATGCCATCTTGTTGCAAGACATTATATATGTGAATTATGCAATGTTATCTTGTTGCAAGGCATTATGTATGTGAATTATGCAATGCCATGCTGTTTAGGCAAGCGTCATATATGTGAATTATATCATGCCGTCCTTTTTTTGTATTTCTCATTGCTTTTGTCGACAATGTTTGTATATTCAACTGCTCTTCCTGTGCATCAGCCATTTGAATTGGTGATGGAGAAATCTGGAGTGAAAACAAGGTCTTCAGAGCAGACAATGCTACCTGCTGAAGCAGATATCTTGCTGGTTACAGATAGCTCTTCAGAGGAGGATTCAGAGGCAGATGACCAGTCCTATTATCCCCCTGAGGTGTATGCTCAAACTTGGCAGGGTTATATTACTCATATAATGCATATGTTGTATTGCAATGCTTAGTTTTTACATCATATACACAATATTGAATGCCATCTCCTTAGTTGACACATCATATATGCGATTGCCCTCTGCTCACTTCCTTAGTATATAAATCATATATTTGAATTATGTCATGCCATGATGTTTACATAGACAGCATGTATCTGAATTATGGCATGCCAACCCATTTTCTAAAGACATAATATAGTTATATCATCTCATCCTGTTTACATAGTCATCATATTTTAAATTATGTCATTCTATCCGTGAATTATATCATGCCATCATGTTTCCATCGACGGCATGTTTGTGATTTATGGCATGCCAACCACTTTAATAGACACATCGTATAGTTATATCATGTCATCCTGTTTACATAGTCATCATATTTTGAAGTATGTCATTCTATCCTGTTTAGTTAGCCATCATACATGTGAAATTGTGTCATGCTATCCTGTTTAATTAGCCATCATATATGTGAAATTATGTCCTGCTATTCTGTTTGCTTAGACAACATAAATGTGAATTATTTCATGCCCTGTTTTCTTCCCTACTATCCATTGCACCTGTCTATCTTACAATGTCTGTACATTCAATTACTTTTCTTGTTTATCAGCCATTTCAATTGGAGGGAGTGATGGCAGTATCTGTGGGAGTAAAAACACGGTCTTCAGAAAAGATCGTGCTACCTGTCGATGCAGATAGAACCACGGTTGTACTTGCCCAAGAACCAGCCCCACCACACATAACCCACACTCATGCAGATTGTACCCCTACCCAGTTGGACAGAGAACCAGCTACACCCCTTCTAACCCCAACCCCAGCAGATAGACACCCAGTTCCCGTTGACACAGCACCGTCTCCACCACAGAGCACCCAAACACGAGCAGTTAGTAAGGCAACTGCAGTGCCCAAATCACGAGGACCACCACTCCGAACCCGAAGTCAACGCTTAAAGCAGAAGAAGAATTGTTCTCAGGTCAGGTTCCGTAGCTATGGTTCATACTACTTTGCTCTTGCATCACTGTATTTACTGATACCAACTAATTTCAAATTTGAAGGATGCAATTGAAACTCCAATGGCGCAACAGGTATGTTTTAAACCTGTTTCTTCAACGTGTTTGGCTGTTTGCTGTTGTAACTTGCTCTATGTTGATTTCAGTTTCAATTGAATAAACAGTTATGTTCTCATGCCATGCACATTACAAGTGTTGTTATTGCTGTGTAGTTTCCCACACTTATATTCTGTCTATGCTGCTTTGTCTTAAATAGATATGATTCGAACTGTATCTATCTTGATTTGGCAACATAAACTAGAATGATATAGACCATACAGTGACCATACTACATAGATATATGTTTGTTTCATGCTGTTATCCTGTCCACCTTACTACTGAACTGGTTTACCAAAATGAGTTTCATATACTACATTGTAAACCTGAGATGTGTTTGTTTGTTTCTCTTTTAGAACGCGGATAAAATATTGGAGAAGAGTACCCTGTTATGCAATGGTAAAGGAAGTAATGCAGATAAGGTTCAAGATAGTGAGACATCCCTGTTGGTCTCCAAGAAAGCTGATAAAAACTATATTGAAGACACTGAGACAACCCCAAAGTCCTGTCTTGATGTAGTGTTCGAGTTACTGGCTACCACTGCTGGCACCAGCTCTTCGAACTCGTTGCCTGAATCAGTTCGGCTTCTTGAGTCTCAACTTCAAGTTGAAAGACATCGATCAGATGTTATGCGACAGGAAGCCGAAGGACTGAGGAAGTCCCTGGAGAATTCAGATGCATACTTTCTGGTGCAACAGCAAGCGCTGGAGGACTTAAGCGCCAAACAAGAGAAAGTTAATAAGCTTGCTAAGCATCTTGCCAGCATTATGGGTACCCAGGATATTGTTTCTTGAGCTCTTCTGAAGTGGTTTCAGTTCTGGACTTGTTTTGCTGCGGCGTTTATATGCTGCTGTGTTCCCTATATTTGCACTGGTGGCGAACTTTGATGCCCAGTGGATGTAATATGTTTAATAGTCGTGATAGCCTAGTGTAAGTTGCTTGCTTATTTATTTACTTGTTGTCTTGTTTATTTGTTTTCTTGTAGTCAGTGCAGTTCTTTTTCTACGGTCTGCTAGTGGCTGCAATAACCTATTTTTTTAAACTAGGCCACAATAACCATGGGCTAATATTTACTGTAGTGACACTGGGCCTCCTACGGGCCGTAGAAACAGTGGGCCTTCTACGGGCCGTATAAACAGTGGGCCTTCTATGGGCCGTAGAAACAGTGGGCCTTCTACGGGCCGTAGAAACAATGGGCCTTCTACGGGCCGTAGAAACAATGGGCCTTCTACGGGCCGTATCATCAATGGGCCTTATACGGGCCGTATGATCGATTGGCCAAACATGGGCCAAACAGACCGCATTCTGGCCGTAAACGGGCTAGAGTTGGAATCGTCCGTTCATGGGCCGACCATAACGGGCCATCGTTAATAGGCCGTATTTGATGACGCTATGAAAACGGCCCAACGTATTAACGGACCACAAACGGGCCGACTGTAACCACGGGCTGAATTTGGCCCACAAGCAGAAAATGACAGTAACGGGCCGTAAGTAAACGAATGCTGGAAAATAGCCCAAGAATAAATGGGCTCTGAGAAGGCCGAAAGATAACATGGGCTGGAAACGGCCCAACGGAATAACGGGCCGTTAATGGGTATAAAGTGATACACTGTTCTTTACGGGCCAGTTTCACCACGGGCCGTTAATGGGTGTAAAGTGATACACTGTTCATTACGGGCCAGTTTCACCACGGGCCGTTAATAGGCCAAGAGTTACATAGGGCCTCATATGGGCCGAAAGACGTCATGGGCCATACATGGGCCAGAAGTGAAAACGGGCTGGAATCATATTGGATGGCCCAGATGACGCTACTGGGCCTAATTCGAATAGGGCGTAACGGGCCTTGGGTTAGCGGGCTGTAAATGGGCTATATGCGAACAGGCCGTTAACAGGCTTTCCATGGGCCGGCCCGCCACCTTTTGACCAAGTCAAACGGGCCGGCCTTTTCACAGGAATGGGCCTCTGTTGGGCCGTGCCACGTGTCGACGTATCATAGGCGCCTTCTGTCCAATGAGTGGATGACATCTGTCCCAGCGATGAGCCGACACGTGTTTCCTCCAGCCAATGATGATTTTACACGTGGAAAATCCCCATTGGTCGGGGCTGTTAACGGGTTATCGGATCCAAAACCCGACCCGATAGCTTAACGGCGTTCCGTTACGGTGGATGCCACGTGTCGGTCACCCTTGACGAAAGCACTTCTGTGACGCGCGATTTATCATCATGGAAGTGGACACTTCCGTGATGATAATTTTGGTAATGTCATGGAACACTTCTACGACAGCACAGGTATGACTATCTTGATTCTGTCATAAATTTGTCATGGATGTACATGCATGACAAAAAACGCGACCTACTGTGACAAACACGTATCATCACGGAAGTGTATTTTTTTGTAGTGGTGTCTGTTTCTCCAACTTTAGTTGAATCGAGTGTGACTACGCCCGGTCCTCGTTGAAGGTTAAAATAGCACACTTGATGAAAAATCGTTGTGGTTTTGATGCGTAGGTAAGAACGGTTCTTGCTAAGCCCGTAGCAGCCACGTAAAAACTTGCAACAACAAATGTAGAGGACGTCAACTTGTTTTTGCAGGGCTTGCTGTGATGTGATATGGTCAAGACATGATGATATATAAATTGTTGTATGAGATATCATGTTTTGTAAAAGTTATCGGCAACTGCAAGAGCCTTTATGGTTGTCACTTTATGTGTGTGAATGCAATCGCCATGTAATTTCTTTACTTTATCACTAAGCGGTAGCGATAGTCGTAGAAGCAATAGTTGGCGAGACGACAACGATGCTTCGATGGAGATCAAGGTGTCAAGCCGGTGACGATGGTGATCATGACGGTACCTTGGAGATGGAGATCAAAGGCACAAGATGATAATGGCCATATCATATCACTTATATTGATTGCATGTGATGTTTATCCTTTATGCATCTTATTTTGCTTAGTTCGGCGGTAGCATTATAAGATGATCTCTCACTAAATTTCAAGGTATAAGTGTTCTACCTGAGTATGCACCGTTGCGACAGTTCGTCGTGCCGAGACACCACTTGATGATCGGGTGTGATCAGCTCTACGTTCACATACAACGGGTGCAAGCCAGTTTTGCACACGCAGAATACTCGGGTTAAACTTGACGAGCCTAGCATATGCAGATATGGCCTTGGAATACTGAGGCCGAAAGGTCGAGCGTGAATCATATAGTAGATATGATCAACATAGCGATGTTCACCATTGAAGACTACTCCATCTCACATGATGATCGGACATGGTTTAGTTGATTTGGATCACGTGGTCACTTAGATGATTAGAGGGACGTCTATCAAAGTAGGAGTTCTTAAGTAATATGATTAATTGAACTTTAATTTATCATGAACTTAGTACCTGATAGTATTTTGCATGTCTATGTTGTTGTAGATCAATGGCTCGTGCTACTGTTCCTTGAATTTTAATGCGTTCCTAGAGAAAGCTAAGTTGAAAGATGATGGTAGCAACTACACGGACTAGGTCCGTAACTTGAGGATTATCCTCATTGCTGCACAGAAGAATTACGTCCTGGAAGCATCGCTACATGCAAGACCCGCTGCAGGAGCAACGCCGGACATTATGAACACCTGGCAGAGCAAAGCTGATGACTACTCGATAATTCAGTGTGCCATGCTTTACGGCTTAGAACCGGGACTTCAACGACATTTTGAATGTCATGGAGCATATGAGATGTTCCAGGAGTTGAAGTTAATATTTCAAGTAAATGCCCGGATTGAGAGATATGAAGTCTCCAATAAGTTCTACAGCTGCAAAATGGAGGAGAATAGTTCTGTCAGTGAACATATACTCAAAATGTCTGGGTACCCCAATCACTTGACTCAACTAGGAGTTATCTTCCGGTTGATTGTGTCATTGACAGAGTTCTTCAATCACTGCAACCAAGCTACAAAAGCTTCGTGATGAACTATAATATGCAAGGGATGTATAAGACAATTCCCAAGCTCTTCGCGATGCTAAAGGCTGCGGAGGTAGAAATCAAGAAGTAGCATCAAGTGTTGATGGTCAACAAGACCACTAGTTTCAAGAAAAAAAGGCAAAGGGAAGAAGGGGAACTTCAAAAAGAACGGCAAGCAACTTGTTGCTCAAGTGAAGAAACCCAAGTCTGGACCTAAGCCTGAGACTGAGTGCTTCTACTGCAGAGGAACTGGTCACTAGAAGCGGAACTGCCCCAAGTATTTGGCGGATAAGAAGGATGGCAAAGTGAAAGGTATATTTGATATACATGTTACTGATGTGTACCTTACTAATGCTCGCAGTAGTGCCTGGGTATTTGATACTGGTTCTGTTGCTCATATTTGCAACTCGAAACAGGGACTACGGATTAAGCAAAGATTGGCTAAGGACGAGGTGACGATGCACGTGGGAAATGGTTCCAAAGTCGATGTGATCGCCATCGGCACGCTACCTCTACATCTACCTTCGGGATTAGTTTTAGACCTGAATAATTGTTATTTGGTGCCAGCGTTAAGCATGAACATTATATCTGGATCTTGCTTGATGTGAGACGGTTATTCATTGAAATCAGAGAATAATGGTTGTTCTATTTATATGAGTAATATCTGTTATGGTCATGCACCCTTGATGAGTGGTCTATTTTTGTTGAATCTCGATAGTGGTGACACACATATTCATAGTATTGAAGCCAAAAGATATGAGTTTAATAATGATAGTGCAACTTATTTGTGGCATTGCCATTTAGGTCATATTGGTGTAAAGCGCATGAAGAAACTCCATGCTGATGGACTTTTGGAATCACTTGATTATGAATCACTTGATGCTTGTGAACCATGCCTCATGGGCAAGATGACTAAGACTCCGTTCTCCAGAACTATGGAGCGAGCAACAGACTTATTGGAAATAATACATACTGATGCATGTGGTCCGATGAGTGTTGAGGCTCGCGGCGGGTATCGTTATTTTCTGACCTTCACAGATGATTTGAGTGGACATGGGTATATCTAGTTAATGAAACATAAGTCTGAAACATTTGAAAAGTTCAAAGAATTTCAGAGTGAAATGGAAAATCATCGTAACAAGAAAATAAAGTTTCTACGATCTGATCGTGGAGGAGAATATTTGAGTTACGAGTTTGGTCTTCATTTGAAACAATGCGGAATAGTTTCGCAACTCACGCCACCCGGAACACCACAGCGTAATGGTGTGTCCAAACGTCGTAACCGCACTTTATTAGATATGGTGCGATCTATGATGTCTATTACTGATTTACCGCTATCGTTTTGGGGTTATGCTTTAGAGACGGCTGCATTCACGTTAAATAGGGCACCATCTAAATCCGTTGAGATGACACCATATGAACTGTGGTTTGGCAAGAAACCCAAGTTGTCATTTCTTAAAGTTTGGGGTTGCGATGCTTATGTGAAAAAGCTTCAACCTGATAAGCTCAAACCCAAGTCAGAGAAATGTGACTTCATAGGATACCCAAAGGAGACTGTTGGGTACACCTTCTATCAAAGATCCGAAGGCAAGATATTCGTTGCTAAGAATGGATCCTTTCTAGAGAAGGAGTTTCTCTCGAAAGAAGTTAGTGGGAGGAAAGTAGAACTTGATGAGGTAATTGTACCTGCTCCCTTATTGGAAAGTAGTTCATCACAGAAATCGGTTCCAGTGATTCCTACACCAATTAGTGAGGAAGCTAATGATGATGATCATGTAACTTCTGATCAAGTTACTACCGAACCTCGTAGGTCAACCAGAATAAGATCCGCACAAGACTGGTATGGTAATCCTGTTCTGGAAGTCATGTTACTTGACCATGACGAACCTACAAACTATGAGGAAGCGATGATGAGCCCAGATTCCGCAAAATGGCTTGAGGCCATGAAATCTGAGATGGGATCCATGTACGAGAACAAAGTGTGGACTTTGGTTGACTTGCCCGATGATCGGCAAGCCATAGAGAATAAATGGATCTTCAAGAAGAAGACTGACGCTGACGGTAATCTTACTGTCTACAAAGCTCGACTTGTTGCGAAAGGTTTTCCACAAGTTCAAGGAGTTGACTACAATGAGACCTTCTCACCCATAGCGATGCTTAAGTCTGTCTGAATCATGTTAGCAATTGCCGCATTTTATGATTATGAAATTTGGCAAATGCGTGTCAAAACTGCATTCCTGAATGAATTTCTGGAAGAAGAGTTGTATATGATGCAACCCGAAGGTTTTATCGATCCAAAGGATGCTAACAAAGTGTGCAAGCTCCAGCGATCCATTTATGGACTGGTGCAAGCATCCCGGAGTTGGAATAAATGTTTTGATAGTGTGATCAAAGCATATGGTTTTATACAGACCTTTGGAGAAGCCTGTATTTACAAGAAAGTGAGTGGGAGCTCTGTAGCATTTCTAATATTATATGTGGATGACACATTGTTGATTGGAAATGATATAGAATTTCTGGATAGCATAAAAGGATACTTGAATAAGAGTTTTTCAATGAAAGACCTTGGTGAAGCTGCTTATATATTGGGCATCAAGATCTATAGAGATAGATCAAGACGCTTAATTGGACTTTCACAGAGAACATACCTTGATAAAGTTTTGAGGAAGTTCAAAATGGAACAAGCAAAGAAAGGGTTCTTGCCTGTGTTACAAGGTGTGAAATTGAGTTAGACTCAATGCCCGACCACTGCAGAAGATAGAGAGAAAATGAAAGTCATTCCCTATGTAGGAGATATGCCCTAGAGGCAATAATAAATGTTATTGATTATCTCCCTGTTCATAATTATGTTTATGTTCCATGCTATAACTACTGTGGTTCCCGAGCCCGTATATCCATAAAGGCTCTGGGGAGAACCCATATGCACGTGTGGAATAATAAACGGTAAAATGTATTCCTAGTCGTGCCTCTAAGACTAGCTCAAGTGTTGCATGATGATTATGTTTTCCCAATCATGGGCATGTCTATGACAAGCAACCTTGAGGGCACAATGTCAGGAAGGACATTTGTGTTGAATCGAGCCGAATTGATGTTATGCTATGAGATACATTCATCACAAGTTAATGGTTTATAACACAGGGATAGTTAATGTTTGCATAATTCCTTAGACCATGAGAGTATCGAGTTTCTTCATGCTTGCTTCATGAACTTTGGGGTTTGTTAAACGTCATCCGTAACTGGATGGCTATTACGGCGGCTTACAGGTTCATGGGAAAGTATGTTAAGTAACTTGATAGGTCGAGATTGGGATTTGCTCCTCCGACGATGGAGAGATATACTCGGGCCCTCTCGGTGTTACGGTGTCCATCATCGTCTGGCCAGACACTTTGTGATTTGATCACGGGGATGCCGGAACACGAAACGAGAAAAGAGAACAAAACCGGTAACGAGGTAACTTGCATAGTGGACAAAGTGTTGGCCCACGGGGATGCAATAAATCTCACCTCACGTGTTTGTGATATATCGTGAAGCAACAGGAATAGCTCACCGCAACTGGAGGTTCACTCAAATATTCATTCGTGTGGGTATAGGGGTCAATATGGGTGTCCACGGCTCCGATGTTGATCATTGATCGGAAGGGGTTCCAGGTCATGTCTATACTTCACTGAACCTATAGGGTCACACGCTTAAGGGTCATCTATCTACTGAATAGTAGACAGGGAGTCTGAGAGAAAATCACCGAAAATGTTTCGGACACCGGAAAAGTTTCGGACAGCGGAAAAGTTCCGCAGAGAGAGGTCACCGGATGAGTTCCGGTGAAACTGAAATGTTGTTTCAGGGGATACCATAAAGCCAAATTGGTTTTGGCACATGCCTGATAATTCTTGGAGGGTGCCAGAATCATTCTGGAAGCTTTCTGGAATTTTCCGGGATAATAACCGGATATGCTCCGGAGCTGCCGGAACCACTTCAGATGCTTTTCGCAGATGAAAAACACTAAACCGGAATTTTTTCGGAATGCGTTGAAAATAATTTTGGTGGGTACTGGAAATGTTCTAAGCCCACACAAATATTTTCAGTTCGAAGGGACGCTGAAAAATGTCGTCGTGAATAGTGAAAATCAGCTTTATGGTTACTTTATGGAAAGCCACCTTTTGGGGCTTTTCTCCAAAAGATCTTGGGGATGACATGGATGGATAGGAGCCATTTTTTTGGCCCCTCATGGGGGTGTGGCCGGCCACATGGGGTATCCCCCCTTGGGGACCCTCTTGTTCATTGGTTTCACTCCTAGGTCCTTGTGGAAGGACTTCATTCATGTGCATTTTGGGTTTTTGTGTGAAACTACCCTACCCCTTGGGATTTCCTATAAATAGAGGTGGAGGGGCAGCCCTCCACAATCATCCCTTCTCACATACAAGTGCCATGCATGATCTGGCTTCTCTCTCCCTCCCAGCGAAATAGTTTCGTAGAGCCGAAAGGCTGTCTGGGGTCCGGTGGGCACTAGTTCTGGACGGTGAAGCCCTGCCGGATAGATGACACCGTATGTGTGCAACTCTATACAGAGATCGTAGTTTCGGTCTTAGTTCGTGAGTGCCTCCCGAAGGGCTGTCCGTGTGACCATCCGAGTTTCGAAGGTCCTCCCGAAGGGCTGTCCGAGTGACCGTTCGAGTTTCGAAGGTCCTCCCGAAGGGCTGTCCGTGACACCGTCCGGGGGGCTGTTCGACCGCCTCCCGGAGGGCTGTCTGAGGAGCAGATGAGGGTATACATCCGCGCGGTTGGGAGGTTGTAAATCCTAGCTGCGGGGATCTGCACCGCCGATCGTCATCGACTCTACTTCCCGCTGCGCTACGAGTCGGTAACGAAAAAGATCAAACCTTGTATGCAGTCTCCATAGTGGTCCTAGGCTGGTGCATAGGTTGGAAAACTTTTGTTTTCTACTGCGTTACCCTACAGTGGCATCATGAGCCGTGCTATGCGTAGATGCAGATTGCGATCTAGAATACATACAGATGTATGGGTATTGCATAATATAATTAGGTAGTAGATGAGATCTATTGCTGAAAATTATTTATGCGGGTGACAGATGAAATATGTTACCCGATGTTCTTGTTGCTTCCCTAGAATTTGCGTTTGCTCAATCTCGAGACAGCATGGTGGAATTTGGCAAAGTTCTGGCAATCCGTGATCCTGATTGATCATGGAAGTGCTATCAGTTCTTTGGGTTCTGCCGTAGTCAAAAGAAAGATGAAATTCGCAGATGACAGGGCAATGCAGATATGATTTGCACGGGGGTCATGCGTATGACGAAGTTTAGTATGGGGTTCGAGATTTTATTGTCTCGTGCTTCATACACCCTGCAAAGTTAATCTAGCGACATGAACTATCATACTTGATGATGGACGTTGGTAGCTTCGGTTTGTTTCGAAACCTTAGAAGCCACGTAAAACAAGTTTTTGCATGAACCGATTAGAAACGTCTAACTTGGTTTTGCAGGATGTGCATGTGATGTGGTATAGCAGTGCTCATAATATTTGATTATGTATGAGATGACTATATAATGTAAATTAATTAACATGACCTGCGTGTCATGATCCGGCATGATGGCTGGAGCCATATGATTGCACTTTAATGACCTGCGTGTCAACCTTCTTGTAATGCATTATTTTGTTAGCTATAGAGATAGCAATATTATCTAGTGCATCGACAAGGTGGTGGCAATCTTCGCGAAGGTGAACACCGACGCGAATGCCGAAGACGAAGAAATGAAAGACTTCTCCCTCAGAAAGGGCTATACCATATCATGCTATTATGAATTGCCTGAGATGTTTATCCCTTATGATGCACCCTTCTTGATTGCGCGGTAGTCGCTTTTATTAGGGTGATCTCTCACCAAAATACCAAGTAGTTAGTGTTCTCCCAAGTGTAGCACTGTCACGGCACCTATCTTTTCGGGGTGCGCCGTGTCACACGGGTACGAACGATTAGAGAAGTGTGAGGCGGGTGAGTTGAGACCTCGCAGCGAGATCACTTGGTTGTCTTGACGTTCAGGCATGACCGTCATGAGCTCGGAACACACGCATCGAAAGATGAACAAGAGTCACATAGAGATGTGATTGGCAAGTTGGCCTACCGGTTGAGATTTTTCGTCATCAGTGGTGTTACACCAATGGCAAACAATTGAAATGTGGGTCTTGTATCAGTCACAATCAATTTTGAGAGATATTGATTTGAGTGGGAGCGCACTGTTGAATTAACATGTTTAATTCTTAGTGCAATTAATTATGAACATTGTCTAAGTGTTATATGCAAAATAGTTGTAGAATAATGGCTCGCGTTTCCACCTTCCCTATTAAAATTGAATAGTTGTTAAATATCTGGTTAAAACTTTACGATTGGTTACGTAATATGAGGATTGTCCTCAAAAGTGCCGAGAAGGACTTTGTCCTATCGCATGCTTTCCGTATCCTCCCGCTAATGCTATGGATCATGTGACTCTCGTCCTTCGATCCAAAAGCTAGAATTCCGTTACGGTCAAGTGAAATATGTTTGCTTCCATGAAACTCGAACTTCGAAAGTTTGGGATAGTTATGTGATATTCATGGAACTGGAAATTAATTTTCAGATACAAACAAAGGCTGAAAGATATGAAATATCCAAAGCAATGTTTGATTGCAAATTATTAGTGAAGTGTTTACTATGCATTAGACTGATAAGAGAGGGATCTAGAAGAACGCCTGTCATATAATGAAAGGTGAATAAAACAACAACTTAAAGAGAAAGGAAGTGTCCAAAGGGTGTTAGTATGATTTACACGCCTAGGAAGTCCGAGGCTAACGCCACTCTTAAGTTGGGTGCTTCTTTTGCGAGTAGGAGAAATACTAAAAGTTAAACTGTTAGAAGTATAAAGGCAGAAAGAAAGATGACTGGAATATCCAGCTCATGTATGAATGTCATACAAGTTTTTGATGTATAGTAGGCTGGTCAAAGATATAGTTCTTGGGAATTATGGTTAAACATGTTAATCACTAATTCTTGGGTATTGTGAGTTAATCACAAAGATACCCACTCGATTGCATTCTGTTATGAATCAATGTAAGAGCTACTATGTCCTAAAAGGCTAGCCAGAAATGAGGTTAAGGTATACACAGGGAACATAGTAAATGTTACTATACCTTCCATCAGTGTATTGCCGTCTGTATTTATTTTCATAATTCATTTAGAGTTTTACAAACTCTATCCCATTGCATAAGGTATCTTGCAAGAAGGTTGTTCATAAGAGAACTTTTTATGTTCGATGTTATGAATAACACAAGGGCCATACTTTCATTATGAATGAGATGTATGTTATGAATATTGATAATAATACAATACCTCTGGGTTTACTTTCATAATTCATTTTAGAGTTTCATACACTCTAGCCCATTGCACAATGTTTGTTGCAAAAGAGTTGTTCATAAAAACAACAATTGTTGTTAAGTATTATGAATAACATGAAGGGCCATGCTTCCATCCAAGATGGATGTATGTTATGAATATTGATGGTAATATAATACATCCATAACACTGACGCTAAATGCCGCAAGACTATGAGAATACCACACATGTGTGGCACTGTATTTGGTCACATTGGAGAAACCCGCATGGAAAAATTCCATTGTGATGGATTTTGAAGTCGTTTGATTTTGAATCATCTGACACTTGCAAATTTTCTCCGAAAAGTGAAGTGACTGAAATACCGTTCACAGGCCATAAGGAACGAGCAACAAACTTATTGGTGATCATACATTTTGATGTGTGTAGTTCAATAAATGTTGTTGCAAGTAGTGGATTTATATATCTTCAGAAATGACTCAAGTAGATATATGGATATTTGCTTGATGAGACATAAGTCTGGATCTTTTGAAATCATTCGAAAGGTTTTCGAAAATGAAGTAGAAGTTATTGTAACAAGAAAATTATGTTTCTGCAATTTGATTGCACAAAGGAATATTTGAGTTACATGTTTAGCGAATGTCTGATGAGTTGTGAAAGGGGTTTCATAACTTTCACCTCCCGGAACACCACTGCAAGTGAAAAGTCCTTGGAGATGTAATCTAACCATTTATGACATGGTAAGGTCAAAGATGACAGAAATAAATTTGCCATTATCCTTTTTAAAGTGATGCTTTAGAGACTGCGGCTTTTACACTGAAAAGAGCTACATCGGGTCTGTTGAAATGGAGGCATGGTATGGTACGCCCAACCATGTTATATCTTTTCTTAACATTTGGAATATGGGGCTTGTGTAAAAGGTTACAAACCTATTCCAAATCGGACAAGTGCTACTTTGTAGGTTATACCAAAATGTTGGGTATTCCTCCCTCACTATACCGAGGCAAATAGTTTTGCCGCGAAATGGTGTGCTTTTAAAGAGAATGGTTCTTTCAAAAAGGTGAGTGGGAGAATAGTGCAACTCGACGAGATAAACAGTATCTTCGTCATCAGATCAAAGGAAAGAGACCTTGGAAGTAATTCCAGAGTTTCCTACTGCGACTGATACGGAAGTCTCTACAATAAAATGTATGGACTTCGGTCGAACTTGCAGCTGAACCACGTAGGCAAAGCTCGTGCAAACCTCTCAGGTGCGCAAACGAGATATTGTTGTTAGGCAACAATATACCTACGATACACAAGGAAGCGTTGATGGGCCCTGACTCCGGAATTGGATAAATGCCAATACAACCCAAGTTAGTTTCCATATAAGTGATTCAAGATTAAAACCTTGATACACCTTTCGGAAGACTTAGAGTCTAATCAATATTTATGGAACTTAAAACTGATACGGATAAAAATGTTTTATCCATAAAGCTCGACTTGTTGAAATAACAAGTTCAAGGAGTTGACTACAATGAGGTGGTTTCACCGTAGCGATGCTTAAAGTCGGTTCGGGTTGAACTAGCAATTAATACATATTTCAAATCATGAGATATGAAACATGGATGATAAAAGGATTTCCATCTGATGGAAATGAAAGCTAGGACTTGTATATGATACAGTCCAAAGTAATTTGTCGATCCAGAGGATGCTAGTAGGTATGCAAACTTCAGAGTTCCAGCAATGGACAGAAGAGAGCAAAATGGAGTTGGAATCTTCGTGTTTTGATGAAATGGTCAAAGGGGTTTTGAATTCATCAATGGGTAACGGAGATGCTTATAATTCAATAAGTAAGTGGGAGCGTAATAAAATTTCTAAAAACCTTATGTGCTTGGCACATTGGTAATTGGAAATAAATTTCTTGACACGAATTAGGACTTCATTTGAAAATAGTTTTTCGATGAAGTGCTTAGGCTAAATAGCCTCAATATTAGGCATGATGATCTATGGAGATAGATTTACCTAATGGGGCTAAGCAATGAATACATATTGACAAGATGCTAAAACCTTTTAGCATTTAAAACGCCAAGGAGTGATTCTTGCTGAAGTCACATGGAAAGAGTTTTTGCAAGACTCGGTGTCCCTAAACACTGATGAGTAAAATACATGATGGAGATTCCACACACTCTTGTGTTTGGATTAATCATGTATTCCATGGTATGTAAAACAACCAGATATGTCCAATACTCCCAAGGTGTTGCGAGTATGGATACCAAAGTGATCAAATTACTGATCATGGGACAACAGTGAAAGATGTCACAGAGTACTAGAGTAAGTACTGATGACATGGATTTCTCGCAAGCAGAGATCATGAAGAGTTCGTTGTAAAATGTTACATCGATACAGTCTTCATCTTTTCTCCATGCGATTTTCAATTTAAATTAAGGGTTTTGTGTAACACACAATGTGGTGGCATAGTTAGTTGGAATTTATTCAAACTAGTTACTGTGGCGAATTCTATAACAAGGGATAAGTATGTTGACGCTTTAGAAGCGACAAAGAAGATGTTGAATCATATAGTTCATTCATGAACTTAGTATGGTTCCAAGATGGCTTTTGACAATGGGACACTACTACAGATAGTTGCTCCATAACTCAGTCTGAGGAATCCAGGTTCGACCTGTGATTCACATACATACAAAGCCAAGTCCACACAAAATATGAATTTTGTGAAAATGTGAAAACGCGAGGACATGCAAAGATACACACGGAGCTGAATTCGTCAGATCCGTTGGACATCAGGCTATACCACAAGTGAAGCATATTTACACCGGTGTGCCACAGGTGTGAAGTGCATTAGCATAAGCTAGATTATTGTCTCTAGTACAAGTGGGAGTCTATAGGAGATATGCCCTAGAGGCAATAATAAATGTTATTGATTATCTCCCTGTTCATAATTATGTTTATGTTCCATGCTATAACTGCTGTGGTTCCCGGGCCCGTATATCCATAAAGGCTCTGGGGAGAACCCATATGCACGTGTGGAATAATAAACGGTAAAATGTATTCCTAGTCGTGCCTCTAAGACTAGCTCAAGTGTTGCATGATGATTATGTTTTCCCAATCATGGGCATGTCTATGCCAAGCAACTTTGAGGGCATAATGTCAGGAAGGACATTTGTGTTGAATCGACCCGAACTGATGTTATGCTATGAGATACATTCGTCACAAGTTAATGGTTTATAACACAGAGATAGTTAATGTTTGCATAATTCCTTAGACCATGAGAGTATCGAGTTTATTCATGCTTGCTTCATGAACTTTGGGGTTTGTGAAACGTCATCCGTAACTGGATGGCTATTACGGCGGCTTACGGGTTCATGGGAAAGTATGTTAAGTAACTTGATAGCTCGAGATTGGGATTTGCTCCTCCGACGATGGAGAGATATACTCGGGCCCTCTCGGTGTTACGGTGTCCATCATCGTCTGGCCAGACACTTTGTGATTTGATCACGGGGATGCCGGAACACGAAACGAGAAAAGAGAACAAAACCGGTAACGAGGTAACTTGAATAGTGGACAAAGTGTTGGCCCACGGGGATGCAATAAATCTCACCTCAGGTGTTTGTGATATATCGTGAAGCAACAGGAATAGCTCACCGCAACTGGAGGTTCACTCAAATATTCATTCGTGTGGGTATAGGGGTCAATATGGGTGTCCACGGCTCCGATGTTGATCATTGATCGGAAGGGGTTCCAGGTCATGTCTATACTTCACCGAACCTATAGGGTCACACGCTTAAGGGTCATCTATCTGCTGAATACTAGACAGGGAGTCTGAGAGAAAATCACCGAAAATGTTTCGGACACCGGAAAAGTTCCGCAGAGAGAGGTCACCGGATGAGTTCCGGTGAAACTGAAATGTTTTTTCAGGGGATACCATAAAGTCAAATTGGTTTCGGCACATGCCTGATAATTCTTGGAGGGTGCCAGAATCATTCTGGAAGCTTTCTAGCATTTTCCGGGATAATAACCGGATATGCTCCGGAGCTGCCGGAACCACTTCAGATGCTTTTCGCAGATGAAAATCACTAAACCGGAATTGTTTCGGAACGCGTTGAAAATAATTTTGGTGGGTACTGGAAATGTTCTAAGCCCACACAAATATTTTCAGTTCGAAGGGACGCTGAAAAATGTCGTCGTGAATAGTGAAAATCGGCTTTATGGTTACTTTATGGAAAGCCACCTTTTGGGGCTTTGCTCCAAAAGATCTTGGGGATGACATGGATGGATAGGAGCCATTTTTTTGGCCCCTCTTGGGGGTGTGGCCGGCCACATGGGGTATCCCCCCTTGGGGACCCTCTTGTTCATTGGTTTCACTCCTAGGTCCTTGTGGAAGGACTTCATTCATGTGCATTTTGGGTTTTTGTGTGAAACTACCCTACCCCTTGGGATTTCATATAAATAGAGGTGGAGGGGCAGCCCTCCACAATCATCCCTTCTCACATACAAGTGCCATGCATGATCTGGCTCCTCTCTCCCTCCCAGCGAAATAGTTTCGTAGAGCCGAAAGGTTGTCTGGGTTCCGGTGGGAACTAGTTCTGGACGGCGAAGCCCTGCCGGATAGATGACACCGTATGTGTGCAACTCTGTAGAGAGATCGTAGTTTCGGTCTTAGTTCGTGAGTGCCTCCCGAAGGGCTGTCCGTGTGACCGTCCGAGTTTCGAAGGTCCTCCCGAAGGGCTGTCCGCGACACCGTCCGGGGGCTGTTCGACCGCCTCCCGGAGGGCTGTCTGAGGAGCAGATGAGGGTATACATCCTCGCGGTTGGGAGGTTGTAAATCCTAGCTGCGGGGATCTGCACCGCCGATCGTCATTGACTCTACTTCCCGCTGCGCTACGAGCCGGTAACGAAAAATATCAAACCTTGTATGCAGTCTCCATAGTGGTCCTGGGCTGGTGCGTAGGTCGGAAAACTTTTGTTTTCTACTGCGTTACCCTACACCCTATGCTTCAGCTATAGGTTCTATCATGTATGCAATGCTGTGTACCAGACCTGATGTGTGCCTTGCTATTAGTTTAGCGGGGAGGTACCAAGGTAATCCAGGAGTGGATCACTGGACAGCGGTCAAGAACATCCTGAAATACCTGAAGAGGACTAAGGATATGTTTCTCGTTTATGGATGTGACAAAGAGCTCGTCGTAAATGGTTACGTCGATGCAAGCTTTGACACTGTTCCGGATGACTCTAAGTCACAAACAGGATACGTATTTATATTGAACGGTGGAGCTGTCAGTTGGTGCAGTTCTAAGCAAAGCGTCATGGTGGGATCTACGTGTGAAACGGAGTACATAGCTACTTCGGAAGCAACAAATGAAGGAGTCTGGAGTTCATATCTGATCTAGGTGTAATACCTAGTGCATCGGGTCCAATGAAAATCTCTTGTGACAATACTGGAGCAATAGCCTTGACAAAGGAATCCAGATTTCACAAGAGAACCAAACACATCAAGAGACGCTTCAATTCCATCCGTGATCAAATCAAGGAGGGAGACATAGAGATTTGCAAAATACATACGGATCTAAATGTTGCAGACCAGTTGACTAAGCCTCTCTCACGAGCAAAACATGATCAGCACCAAGACTCCATGGGTGTTAGAATCATTACTATGTAATTTAGATTATTGACTCTAGTACAAGTAGGAGACTAAACGAAATATGCCCTAGAGGCAATAATAAAGTTGTTATTTATATTTCCTTATATCATGATAAATGTTTATTATTCATGCTAGAATTGTATTAACCAGAAACTTAGTACATGTGTGAATACATAGACAAACAAAGTGTCCCTAGTATGCCTCTACTTGACTAGCTCGTTAATCAAAGATGGTTAAGTTTCCTAGCCATAGACATGAGTTGTCATTTGATGAATGGGATCACATCATTAGAGAATGATGTGATGGACAAGACCCATCCGTTAGCTTAGCACTATGATCGTTTAGTTTATTGCTATGCTTTCTTCATGACCTATACATGTTCCTATGACTATGAGATTATGCAACTCCCGAATACCAGAGGAACACTTAGTGTGCTGCCAAACGTCACAACGTAACTGGGTGATTATAAAGATGCTCTACAGGTGTCTCCGATGGTGTTTGTTGAGTTGGCATAGATCGAAATTAGGATTTTTCACTCCGATTGTCGGAGGGGTATCTCTGGGCCCTCTTGGTAATGCACATCACTATAAGCCTTGCAAGCAATGTGAGTAATGAGTTAGTTGCGGGGTGATGCATTACGGAACGAGTAAAGAGACTTGCCGGTAACGAGATTGAACTAGGTATGGTGATATCGACGATCAGATCTCGGGCAAGTAACATACCGATGACAAAGGAAACAACGTTTGTTGTTGTGCGGTTTGACCGATAAAGATCTTCGTAGAATATGTAGGAGCCAATATGAGCATCCAGGTTCCGCTATTGGTTATTGACCGAAGATGTGTCTCGATCATGTCTACATAGTTCTCGAACCTGTAGGGTCCGCATGCTTAACGTTCGATGATGATTGGTATTATGAGTTTATGTGATTTGATGTACTGAAGGTTGTTCGGAGTCCCGGATGAGATCACGGACATGACGAGGAGTCTCAAAATGGTTGAGAAATAAAGATTGATATATTGGACCATGTTGTTCGGACACCAGAAGTGTTCCGGAGAGTTTCGGATAAAATCGGAGTGCCGGAAGGGGTTACCGGAACCCCCAGGAGAACTAATGGGCCTCTATGGGCCTTAGTGGGAAGAGAGGAAGGCCCGGGAGGGGCTATCCGCGCCCCCCCCCCCTTGTGTCCGAATTGGACTAGGGGAAGGGGCGGCGCCCCCCTTTCCTTCCCTTCCCCCTCTTCCTTCCTCCCCCCTCTCTCCCTCTTGGTGGATTCCTACTAGGACTTGGAGTGCCGGAAGGGGTTACCGGAACCCCTGGGAGAACTAATGGGCCTCTATAGGCAAATTTTTTGAAATACTATGTTCCCCAACATATAGAGCCTGATTAGGTGTTCCCGAACTAAAAAAACCCAGCCCGCCCCACAACTCCCCTGACGGCCCGACCCACCTGCCCACCTTCTCCCCACGATCCACCCCACGGCCTTCCCCCGATCCCGGCACGGCCTCCTCCCGGTGCGCCGCCCCGCTCCCTCCTCCTTCTGACGTGCCGCCGTCCCTGCCTTCTCTGCCTCGCCGCCGCCCCCTCCCCCTGCTGGAACCTTCCCCGCCCGCGTCCACCTTCTTCCGCCACCCGCGTCGACCGCCCCCGCCCCCAAAACCAGTCGCCGCACTGCCCCTGTAACAGGCCGCCGCGCCGCCTCCGCCCGTGGATCCAGCCAGGGCGCCGCCTCTGCCCCTGGATTCGGCCACTGCGCTGCTTCCTCCGCCCATATTCCGCCTCCACGATGCCTCCTACCCCGGATCCGCCTACGGGATAGCTCCCGCCGTGCGCGCCTCCCCAAACCACCCGCTGCCACGTGCGCCCTTCCCGGAAATCTCACCGCCGCGCGCGCCCTCCCTAGATCCCCCGCCTAGCCAGATCCCGCTTCGGCCGTCGCAAACCTCCACGGATCCTGCCGGCGCCCTCCCTTCGGCGTACCCCTGGATCCCGCCGTCACATCCTGCCCCCATGCCCCTGTCCCCCCCCCCACCGCTGCCAGCTGATACGTCTCCGTCGTATCTACTTTTCCAAACACTTTTGCCCTTGTTTCGGACTCTAACTTGCATGATTTGAATGGAACTAACCCGGACTGACGCTGTTTTCAGCAGACTTTCCATGGTGTTATTTATGTGCAGAAACAAAAGTTCTCGGAATGACCTGAAACTCCACGGAACGTATTTTTGGAAAATATTAAAAATACTGGAAGAAGAATCCACGTCAGGGGGCTCACACCCTTTCCACGAGGGTGGGGGGCGCGCCTGCCCCCCTGGGCGCGCTCCCCTGCCTCGTGGGCCCCCTGACGCTCCACCGACCTCAACTCCAACTCCATATATTCACTTTCGGGGAGAAAAAAATAGAAGAGAAGGATTCATCGCGTTTTATGATACAGAGCCGCCGCCAAGCTCTAAACCTCTCGAGAGGGCTGATCTGGAGTCCGTTCGGGGCTCCGGAGAGGGGAATCAGTCGCCGTCATCATCATCAACCATCCTCCATCACCAATTTCATGATGCTCACCGCCGTGCGTGAGTAATTCCATCATAGGCTTGCTGGACGGTGATGGGTTGGATGAGATCTATCATGTAATCGAGTTAGTTTTGTTAGGGTTTGATCCCTAGTATCCACTATGTTCTGAGATTGATGTTGCTATGACTTTGCTATGCTTAATGCTTGTCACTAGGGCCCGAGTGCCATGATTTCAGCTTTGAACCTATTATGTTTTCATGAATATATGTGAGTTCTTGATCCTATCTTGCAATTCTATAGTCACCTACTATGTGTTATGATCCGTCAACCCCGAAGTGACAATAATCGGGACCACTCCCGTTGATGACCGTAGTTTGAGGAGTTCATGTATTCACTATGTGTTAATGCTTTGGTCCGGTACTCTATTAAAAGGAGGCCTTAATATCCCTTAGTTTCCATTAGGACCCCGCTGCCACGGGAGGGTAGGACAAAAGATGCCATGCAAGTTCTTTTCCATAAGCACGTATGACTATATTCGGAATACATGCCTACATTACATTGATGAATTGGAGCTAGTTCTGTGTCACCCTATGTTATGACTGTTACATGATGAACCGCATCCGGCATAATTCTCCATCACCGATCCAATGCCTACGAGCTTTTCACATATTGTTCTCTGCTTATTTACTTTTCCGTTGCTACTGTTACAATCACTACAAAACCCAAAAATATTACTTTTGCTACCGTTACCGTTACTTCCATATTACTTTGCTACTAAATACTTTGCTGCAGATACTAAGTTATCCAGGTGTGGTTGAATTGACAACTCAACTGCTAATACTTGAGAATATTCTTTGGCTCCCCTTGTGTCGAATCAATAAATTTGGGTTGAATACTCTACCCTCGAAAATTGTTGCGATCCCCTATACTTGTGGGTTATCAAGACTATTTTCTGGCGCCGTTGCCGGGGAGCATAGCTCTATTCTTTGAGTCACTTGGGATTTATATCTGCTGGTCACTATGAAGAACTTGAAATATGCTAAGACAAAAATTTATCCCTCAACTACGAGGGGAGGTAAGGAACTGCCATCTAGCTCTGCACTTGATTCACCTTCTGTTTTGAGTAAGCTTGCGACAACTAAACCTGCTACTGCTATTCATTCTGATATGTCGCATGTTATTGATGATGCAACTTCTGCTATGCATGATACTTATGATGAAACTACCTCTATGCTTGATACTACTGTGCCACTTGGTGAATTTCTTGATGAACAACTTGCTAGGGCTAGAGAGAATGAAATTATTGAAACTGATAATATTGAAGATAGTGATGATGAAGACTCTCCCCCTAATAAATATGAATTGCCTGTTGTGCCTAAGGGTTATGTTCTGGATGAAGAATCTGCTAGAGCTATTCTTGCTTGCAATGATAGAAGTGATCTTAAGAAGCTATTAGCTAAATGGAAGCAGCGATCTCTTAATGCTAGAATGAAACCTGACCCTGATTTTGCTACTTGACCTATCTGTGTTACTGATAATGATTATGAATTCTCTGTTGATCCTGATATAATTACTTTGGTTTAATCTGATCCTTTTTATGGCTATGAATCTGAAACTGTTGTGGCACACCTTACTAAATTAAATGATATAGCCACCCTGTTCACTAATGATGAGAAATCTCGCTATCTTTATATCCTTAAAACATTTCCGTTCTCATTAAAGGGTGATGCTAAGATATGGTTTAATTCTCTTGATCCTGGTTGTGTGTGTAGTCCCCAGGATATGATTTATTACTTCTCTGCTAAATATTTCCTTGCTCATAAGAAACAAGCTGCTTTAAGGGAAATGTACAACTTTGTGCAAATTGAAGAAGAGAGTCTCCCACAAGCTTGGGGGAGGCTTCTCCAATTACTTAATGCTTTGCCTGATCATCCTCTTAAGAAAAATGAAATACTTGATATCTTTTATAATGGACTAACCGATGCTTCCAGAGATTACCTGGATAGTTGTGCTGGTTCTGTTTTCAGGGAAAGAACACCTGATGAAGCTGAAATTCTATTGAATAATATGTTGACCAATGAAAATAATTGGACACTTCCTGAGCCAGCTCCTGAGCCTATTCCTAAACCAACTCTGAAGAAGAGAGGTGCTCTATTTCTCAGTACTGAAGATATGCAAGAGGCAAAGAAATCTATGAAAGAAAAAGGTATTAAAGCTGAAGATGTTAAGAATTTACCTCCTATTGAAGAAATACATGGTCTTAATTTACCGTCTGTTGAAGAAACATATGATCTCAATCCATCACCTATTGAAGAAACTCATGGTCTTGATAACCCGACACAGGTAGTAAAGGTAAATTCTCTCTATAGATTTGATGAAGGTGATATTCCTCACTATAAGTCTGCTAGACAATGCTTAGAAGAGTTTGATAATTTTATTGTCAAACAAGAAAACTTCAATGCTTATTTTGGTAGACAATTGAAATACAATTCGATACGCTTGAACACTTGGGTGATTATATGTCTAGAGTTAAAGGTGAACTTAAACTCATTACTAAACATGCTTCAATGGTCACCACTCAAGTAGAACAAGTACTTAAAGCTCAAAATGATTTGCTTAATGAATTAAATAGTAAGAATAATGATTATGCTGTTAGAGTGGCTACTAGAACCGGTAGAATGACTCAGGAACCTTTGTATCCTGAAGGCCACCCTAAGAGAATTGAGCAGGATTCTCAGAGAAATAATATTGATGCACCTAGTCCTTCTAAAAAGAAGAAAAAGAAAAATGATAGGACTTTGCATGCTTCTAGTGAACCTATTGCTGAAACACCTGAGAATCCAAATGATATTTCTATTTCTGATGCTGAAACACAATCTGGTAATGAACATGAACCTAATGAAAATGTTAATGATGATGTTCATGTTGATGCTCAACCTAGCAGTGATAATGATGTAGAAATTGAACCTGCTGTTGATCTTGATAACCCACAATCAAAGAATCAACGTTATGATAAGAGAGACTTTGTTGCTAGGAAACACGGTAAAGAAAGAGAACCTTGGGTTCAGAAACCCATGCCTTTTCCTCCGAAACCATCCAAGAAAAAGGATGATGAGGATTTTGAGCGCTTTGCTGAAATGATTAGACCTATCTTCTTGCGTATGCGATTAACTGATATGCTCAAAATGAATCCTTGTGCTAAGTATATGAAAGATATTGTTACAAATAAAAGAAAGATACCGGAAGCTGAAATTTCCACCATGCTTGCTAATTATACTTTTAAGATACCATGCTCTATTAAAAGAAACTATGTTAAAACTGTTTTATGTGATCTTGGAGCCGGTGTTAGTGTTATGCCTCTCTCTCTCTTTATATCGTAGACTTCATTTGAATAAGTTGACACCTACTAAAATATCTTTGCAAATGGCTGATAAATCAACTGCTATACTTGTTGGTATTTGTGAGGATGTTCCTGTTGTGGTTGCAAACGTTACTATTCTAACGGACTTTGTTATTCTTGATATTCCCGAGGACGATAGTATGTCTATTATTCTTGGAAGACCCTTTTTGAATACTGTAGGGGCTGTTATTGATTGCAACAAAGGCAATGTCACTTTTCACGTTAATGGTAATGAGCATACGGTACACTTTCTGAGGAAACAACCTCAAGTTCACAGTATCAACTCTATTGGAAAAATTCCATTGATTATTATTGGAGGTTTTGAATTTCCTCTTCCTACTGTCAAAAAGAAATATGATATTCTTATTATTGGGGATGTGCATATCCCCGTTGAGGTAACATAGTGTTATTCGAAATTTCTCCGGTTCCATGTTATTCGGAATGAGTTTGTTAACAAGACTTGATCAACCTTGTTAGTGGATTCCTTTTGATGAGCATGAGATGGATGAAACTATAAGGCACAACCTTCTGTACTCTCTCTCTACTTTCCGTTATTTAGTTGAAATAAAGTAAAATAGTATTTTTCCTGTCTGTTTTCTGAATTATCTGTGCAATATAAACATACCCCGAAAATAAAAGTTCTCCAAATGCCTTGAAATTGAAATATGATTTTTCTGGAATATTTGAGAATATCTGGAACTGAGAACACAGCAGGGGGAGCAAACACCTGGCCACGAGGGTCCAGGGCGCGCCCCCCTGCCTCGTGGGCCCACGGTGGCTCCCCTCCACTTATTCCTGCACCCACACACTTCTTCTTCCTCCCAAAAAATCACCATCCAGCTCAAGCACGAGTTCTAGCTCATTTTGCTGCAATTTTCGATCTCCTTGCTCAAAGCACCTCTCACAAAACTGCTTGGGGAGATTGTTCCTTGGTATGTGACTCCTCCATTGGTCCAATTAGTTTTTGTTCTAGTGCTTTATTCATTGCAAATTTGTGCTGCCTAGGTGACCATGTTCTTGAGCTTGCATGTCAAATTTATATGGTTCCAAGTAGCTCTAATGCATGATATAGTCTCTAGGCACTTGTAGGAGTAGTTGCTATCAATCTTGTTGAGCTTGGTTCACTTTTATTTGAAGTTACTAAAAATTTCAGAAATTTTTAGAAAATAATGAAGAGATTTTTGAGGGGCTCATCGAGCCGAAGCTTGAAGGAAAAGCAAAGTGAAGAGGCACAGAGGCCCAAATATAATTTGCCTCGCATCACGGAGGTTCGGTCGTGTGAATGGCCTTCCAATGATTTCTTGAGAGCAGCCGGGATTTATGATGATTTTTATGAATTGGCTGAGAATGCAGGCCTCGCCGACTTCCTCCGCGACCAACGCAAACAGTATCTCTTACTCACCAATACTTTTGTGCAAAACTTCTACTATTATCCTAAGGAAACACCTCCTTCAGTGGAGTTTCATTTATATGATGTGATTAAGAAGATGCCACTAGATGAATTTTGCAAGGTTTGCAAAATACCTTTTGAGGGTAGTTTAGATGAACCCCATCGTAAAGATGTGGATGGGTTTATTGACACTATTACTGTAGGGGAAACTAGGAAGGTTTCCGATGCAAGAATCACTAGCATACATTTTCCTGTTTTACGCTACTTTGCCATATTTGCTAGTCATTGCTTAATTGGTCGCGGAAACTGTGGAAACCTTAGTGTTCCTGATATTATTATTTTGTTCCATGGTCTTTTCTGTGATAACACTGTTAGTATGGGCAGTATTATTGCCAAACAGTTAAGTCTGAACCGTACAAAGGGCCCCATCTTTGGAGGTATTTATGCTTCACGCCTTGCTGCACACTATAACATACCTATTAGGCACTATGAAAAAGAAGAAAAATTGCTGCCCACTGCTTATTTAGATTATAAGAGTATGGTAGCGCATGACTTTATTGTTAAGAATAGGGAAGGGGCGCTTAAATACAAATTGTTCTTTGATAAACATCACCCTGAGACTATTACCTTGCCTGCTCCTTCCTTGTTTGATTTATCTGCAGGTCCGTATCTCGTTCCGCTGGCGGCCATTCACGCCTACCGGAACCCTACATCAGCCACAGAGCCGGAACCGGAACCACAGTTTGAACCACCACGACAGTCTAACTACCAGTGGGATCCGGAGATGATTGCCAACCAGTGGCAATCAGAGTCTTCTTCATCGCAGTACGACCCCGGCTATAACTATGGATATCCGCCAGGCCATCCGTGGCAATAAACCAACTTAGGCCAAAAGCCTAAGCTTGGGGGAGTACGTATTTCCCACCGACATTACATTTATGTTCACACACTCATTGCTAGTTGTCGGTGCTCATACTCTTTCACTGTAATATCCATGCTAGTTTATTTTGTTTTTCTTGCTTTCTTCTTGTGTGTTTAAAAAACCTTAAGAAAACCAAAAAAATTAGTTTTAGCTTTTAGCTAATTTACTTTCTTGCTGTAGTAGTAATAATTAAAAAAAACCCAAAAAGATTTCACGTTCTTCTTTTGCTTGTTGGGAGCTTTCCCGTGTAAATAGTTTTATTCTTTTCTTTTCTTTGGGGGTCGATAGGAGAAGATCATGATTAAATTGTTGAAGTGGCTCTTATATGCATTATTGTTGAATTAACCAAGAGCCCATATTGCCCTGTCTTCTCCTGTTTATTGAATGCTTGCAGATTCCAGCTTAGTCCAATGCAGGTGCACTATTATTATTTTCACATCGTTCGGTCGTGCAAGTGAAAGGCAATTATGACGATATATGAGGGATTGATTGAGATGAGAAAAGCTGGTATGAACTCGACCTCTCTTTTTTTTGTAAATATGATTAGTTCATCGTTCCTGATTCAGCCTATTATGAATAAACATGTTTGCAATGACAATTAGAGATTATAGTTGCTCACGCCATGCTTGATTAGCTATGAGTTATAATGGTTTACCTTGCGTGCCAACATGCTATTAAAATGGTTGTGATGTGGTATAGTGGGGTGGTATCCTCCTTTGAATGATTTAAGTGACTCGACTTGGCACATGTTCACACATGTAGTTGAAACAAATCAACATAGCCTTCACCATATTTATGTTCATGGTGGATTATATCCTACTCATGCTTGTACTCAATGTTTATTAATTTTAATGCATGTTCATGACTGTTGTCGCTCTCTAGTTGGTCGCTTCCCAGTCTTTTGCTAGCCTTCACTTGTACTAAGCGGGAATACTGCTTGTGCATCCAATCCCTTAAACCCCAAAGTTTTTCCATATGAGTCCACTATACCTTCCTATATGTGGTATCTACCTGCCATTCCAAGTAAATTTGTATGTGCCAAACTCTAAACCTTCAAATGAAATTCTGTTTTGTATGCTCGAATAGATCATGTATCAACTAGGGCTGTCCGTATCTTCCATGCTAGGCGGTTTATTCTCAAGAGGAGTGGACTTCGCTCCTCACTCATGAGAAAATGGCTTGTCACCAGGATGCCCAGTCCCATGCTTTATGCAAACTAAATCAAAATAATTGCAAACAAAACTCCCCCTGGGACTGTTGTTAGTTGGAGGCACTCATTGTTTCGAGCAAGCCATGGATTGATGCTTGTTGGTGGAGGGGGAGTATAAACTTTACTATTCTGTTTGGGAACCGCCTATAATGTGTGTAGCATGGAAGATATCACCATCTCTTGGTTGTTATGTTGACAATGAAAGTATGCCGCTCAAAATATTATTTATCTCTATTTCAAAATCGAGCTCTGGCACCTCTACAAATCCCTGCTTCCCTCTGCGAAGGGCCTATCTATTTACTTTCATGTTGAGTCATCACCCTCTTATTAAAAAGCACTAGCTGGAGAGCACAACTGTCATTTGCATCCATTACTATTAATTTATATTGGGTATGACCATGATTGGATCTCTTTTACCATGAATTACAATGTCTAGTCAGTCCTTGATCTTTAAAGGTGCTCTGCATTTTTGTTTTGCGGTCTCACAAAGGGCTAGCGAGATACCATCATGTTATATCATATTATGATTGTTTTGGGAAAGTGTTGTCATCCGAGATTTATTATTATTGCTCGCTAGTTGATTATGCCATTGATATGAGTAAACATGAGACCTAAGAGTTATTGTGAATGTGGTTAGTCATAATCTTTGCTGAAAACTTGAATGCTGGCTTTACATATTTACAACAACAAGAGCAAACAGAGTTTGTAAAAGTTTGTGTTTATCACTTTCAGTTTATCGACTGAATTGCCTAAGGACAAGCAAAGGTTTAAGCTTGGGGGAGTTGATACGTCTCCGTCGTATCTACTTTTCCAAACACTTTTGCCCTTGTTTCGGACTCTAACTTGCATGATTTGAATGGAACTAACCCGGACTGACGCTGTTTTCAGCAGACTTTCCATGGTGTTATTTATGTGCAGAAACAAAAGTTCTCGGAATGACCTGAAACTCCACGGAAAGTATTTTTGGAAAATATTAAAAATACTGGAAGAAGAATCCATGTCAGGGGGCCCACACCCTGTCCATGAGGGTGGGGGTGTGCCTGTCCGCCCTGGGCGCGCCCCCTGCCTCGTGGGCCCCTTGACGCTCCACCGACCTCAACTCCAACTCCATATATTTGAAGGAAATATGCCCTAGAGGCAATAATAAAGTATTATATATTTCCTTATATCATGATAAATGTTTATTATTCATGCTAGAATTGTATTAACCGGAAACATAATACATGTGTGAATACATAGACAAACAGAGTGTCACTAGTGTGCCTCTACTTGACTAGCTCGTTAATCAAAGATGGTTATGTTTCCTAGCCATAGACATGAATTGTCATTTGATTAATGAGATCACCTCATTAGGAGAATGACGTGATTGATTTGACCCATTCCGTTAGCTTAGCACCCGATCGTTTAGTATGTTGCTATTGCTTTCTTCATGACTTATACATGTTCCTATGACTATGAGATTATGCAACTCCCGTTTACCGGAGGAACACTTTGTGTGCTACCAAACGTCACAATGTAACTGGGTGATTATAAAGGTGCTCTACAGGTGTCTCCAAAGGTACTTGTTGGGTTGGCGTATTTCGAGATTAGGATTTGTCACTCCGATTGTCGGAGAGGTATCTCTGGGCCCACTCGGTAATGCACATCACTATAAGCCTTGCAAGCATTGTGACTAATGAGTTAGTTACGGGATGATGTATTACGGAACGAGTAAAGAGACTTGCCGGTAACGAGATTGAACTAGGTATCGAGATACCGACGATCGAATCTCGGGCAAGTAACATACCGATGACAAAGGGAACAACGTATGTTGTTATGCGGTCTGACCGATAAAGATCTTCGTAGAATATGTGGGAGCCAATATGGGCATCCAGGTTCCGCTATTGGTTATTGACCGGAGAGGTGTCTCGGTCATGTCTACATAGTTCTCGAACCCAAAGGGTCCGCACGCTTAAAGTTACGATGACAGTTTTATTATGAGTTTATATGTTTTGATGTACCGAAGGTTGTTCGGAGTCCCGGATGTGATCACGGACATGACGAGGAGTCTCGAAATGGTCGAGATGTAAAGATTGATATATTGGACGACTATATTCGGACACCGGAAGTGTTCCGGAGAAGTTTCGGATTAAACCGGAGTGCCGGAGGGTTACCGGAACCCCCCGGGGAAGTATTGGGCCTTAGTGGGCCTTGAGGGGAGAGAGAGGGCAGCAGCCAGGAGGTGGTGCGCCCCCTCCCAGGAGGAGTCCTAGTTGGACTAGGAGAGGGGGGCGCAGCCCCCTTTCCCTCTCCCTCTCCCTCTCTTTCCTTCCCCCCTTCTTTTCCTAGTAGGACTAGGAAAGGGGAGTCCTACTCCTACTAGGAGGAGGACTCCCCCCCTCTCCTTGGCGCGCCCATAGGCAGCCGGCCTCCCCCTTGCTCCTTTATATACGGGGGCAGGGGGGCACCTCTATACACACTTGATATACGATATTTTAGCCGTGTGCGGTGCCCCCCTCCACCAGATTACACCTCGATAATACCGTTGCGGAGCTTAGGCGAAGCCCTGCGTCGGTGGAATATCATCATCGTCACCACGCCGTCGTGCTGACGAAACTCTCCCTCAACACTCGGCTGGATCGGAGTTCGAGGGACGTCATCGAGCTGAACGTGTGTAGAACTTCGGAGGTGCCGTGCGTTCGGTACTTGATCGGTCGGATCGTGAAGACGTACGACTACATCAACCGCGTTGTGATAACGCTTCCGCTGTCGGTCTACGAGGGTACGTGGACAACACTCTTCCCTCTCGTTGCTATGCATCACCATGATCTTGCGTGTGCGTAGGAAATTTTTTGAAATTACTACGTTCCCCAATAATATTCACTTTCGGAGAGAAAAGAAATAGAAGAGAAGGATCAATCGCGTTTTACGATACGGAGCCGCCGCCAAGCCCTAAAACCTCTCGGGAGGGCTGATCTGGAGTCCGTTCGGGGCTCCGGAGAGGGGAATCCGTTGTCGTCATAATCATCAACCATCCTCCATCACCGATTTCATGATGCTCACCGCCGTGCGTGAGTAATTCCATCGTAGGCTTGCTGGACGGTGATGGGTTGGATGAGATCTATCATGTAATCGAGTTAGTTTTGTTAGGGTTTGATCCCTAGTATCCACTATGTTCTGAGATTGATGTTGCTATGACTTTGCTATGCTTAATGCTTGTCACTAGGGCCCGAGTGCCATGATTTCAGATCTGAACCTATTATGTTTTCATGAATATATGTGAGTTCTTGATCCTATCTTGCAAGTCTATAGTCACCTACTATGTGTTATGATCCGGCAACCCCGAAGTGACAATAATCGGGACCACTCCCGTTGATGACCGTAGTTTGAGGAGTTCATGTATTCACTATGTGTTAATGCTTTGGTCCGGTACTCTATTAAAAGGAGGCCTTAATATCCCTTAGTTTCCATTAGGACCCCGCTGCCACGGGAGGGTAGGACAAAAGATGTCATGCAAGTTCTTTTCCATAAGCATGTATGACTATATTCGGAATACATGCCTACATTACATTGATGAATTGGAGCTAGTTCTGTGTCACCCTATGTTATGACTGTTACATGATGAACCGCATCTAGCATAATTCTCCATCACCAATCCAATGCCTACGAGCTTTTCACATATTGTTCTCTGCTTATTTACTTTTCCGTTGCTACTATTACAATCACTACAAAACCCAAAAATATTACTTGTGCTACCGTTACTTCCATATTACTTTGCTACTAAATACTTTGCTGCAGATACTAAGTTATCCAGGTGTGGTTGAATTGACAACTCAACTGCTAATACTTGAGAATATTCTTTGGCTCCCCTTGTGTCGAATCAATAAATTTGGGTTGAATACTCTACCCTCGGAAACTGTTGCGATCCCCTATACTTGTGGGTTATCACCAGCCACCGCAGCGCACACCACATTCGCCCGCTGCCACGGACAGCCACCTGCTAGGCGAATCACCGGCATCTTCGTACTAGAAAAAAAACTCTAGCAGTGTTTAATTATTCTGATTTCTTGCAGCAGTTCAATGTATATTACACAAGAAGAAGAAACTAACAGTAGGTTGCAGATGTTCTGTTTTGTGATTTTCATAGAATTGCGGCAATTTAGATGTTTGCAAGTCAAACATAGTTCTCTTTGCTTCTGTTGATTTTCTTGGCTCATCAGGATTGTACTCTTTGGCAGGTCAAACAGAGTTCTCGTGGCAGGTCGAACAAAGATGCTTTGGCAGGTCAAACAGAGTTCTCGTGGCAGGTCAAACAAAGATGCCCATGGAGCCATTTCTGCTAGTCGCCATCCCCATCTGCCACACATTATGTTCCTGTTATCGCCACAAAAACATAGCACAACAAGACTAGGGTACTAGTCGTCGTCCACCTCCTAGAGCACCTCTTTGCTTCTTGAGAAATCTACACGAACCGTATATTGTGCCCTGCTTCTACTAAATTTATTGTCCATAGTGTTCCTGCATCCTCTCACTCATAATCGTGTATCTCATTTCATAGCTTGGATTTTGTAACTTGCTAAGTTTATTATGCATAACCTTTAGAAAGATACCAAAAAAGGTGTGTTATGGACCTTGTAACTCCTTCCATTTTTTCATTCATGCATGTTTTTTCGCATGATTTGATGTAAGGAACTTTGTGTAAACCATTGAGTTTACATACACCTAAAGAAGTTTGATGTAAGGACGACGGAAAGATCAGTTGGTTGTTGTTTCTCTTCTACTACATATTCTGGTTCAGAAAGTTCAGCTTCACGCGGGCTGAAAGTTCACCTGGTGGGGCACTGGCAACATCGACATTTCGCTGTGTGGTGTAGGCTATGGCAGCAGCACCATTTTCCTCTTAATTGTAACTTTTGCGTTTCTGCTACTGCTAACAGAGGAGAAGAATGGCTAGCACCGAGACACCGCTGCTATTGCTTGTGATTGCTTGCACAACTTACCAGGAAGAAGATAAAACGAAAAAAATGATGGAGTAAAAGAGATAAAAAAAAAGCAGTGTGCATACATGGTGTGGATAAGAAACGTGTGGTGTTTGAGAGGATAAGGGATGCATGCTACTATTCAATGATAAAACTAACTTGTGGTTGAGAGCAAAAGGAAATGTTCTATTTGACTAGTGCTCGCGGTCAACTATAAAAGCTTGTATTTTTAAACTCTGATTCACACTAGAACTTTATAAAAAAGAATTCAAATTTATTTGCTCTAATGTTATTGACTACTCTAATGTTTCACTGCTTACAGTTCAAAAACAAGAACGGTTAAAGTTCAAAATATGAAATACTTGACAATAAAGAAGAAAAATAACATTCAAACAAATCAAAAACTTCGGTGAGATCAACAAGCAGATTTCATTCAATCTCTCACTTCAAAACACATGGGAAAAACCATGTAAAAATTACACGAGAAGTTCATCGTTAAAAAAGACGAAGTTCAAATGAGAACAAAAGGAAGAAAGTATCACTAGTGAGCACGCCTTCGTGCCGGTCATTGCATACCCCCGCATGATGAAGATGGTCATGTGACCCTCTTTCCCAAATGGATTTTTCCTGTTTTCAAAAATAAGTAACTAATGGATAAGTTTGTTGTTTATTTCAGAAACCAAGAAGCTCAATTATAAAAAAAATGAGAAGTTCAAAAAATACAAATGTAGAAGCTCAAAAATAATAATGAGGAAGAAGTTCAAAAAAATTCAACTTAAAAAACATTTCAAAAATAATATATAAATAATTTCCCCCGTTTTAAAAAACTAGAAGTTCAAATTAAAATAACAGAGTGGTTTGATGTTTATAAAAAAAATAGAATTTTCCCGTTACTAACCAAAAACTAAGAAGTTCAAATTTTAGAAATGGTGGATTTCAACGCCTATAAAAATCAGAATTTTCTCGTTATTAAAATAATAAAACTTAGAAGTTTAAATTTTAGAACATCTTGATGGTTAGATGTGTGCTAAAACCATGTGAGTGTATGTGTGTGTAGGTGCATGCCAACACAAAAGTTCGGATGAGGAAAAGGTAATAAAATGAAACCAAAAAATATTCATTGCAACAAGTTCCCCCCAAAAAGGAACACACCACCGAAATATCCACATGGCTAGGAAAATTAAAAAAACGATTTCCCCATTCTATAAAATTAGAAGTTCAAATTAAAAATAACGGCACGGTATCATTCTTTATATAAAAAAGCATTTTCCCCATTACTAACCAATAAACTAAGAAGTTGAAGTTTAAAAAATGGTGAAGTTCGATGTCTATAAAAAATTCGGATTTTTCACATTATTAAAAAATAAAACTAAGAAGTTCAAAATTTTAAAACAAAGAGGTTAAAAAAACTCGATTTTCCTTGTTACTAAAGAATAAAACTAAGAAGTTCAAATTAAAATAAAAGAGAAGTTCAAAGTTGATAAAAATCTCAGATTCTTGTTCTAAAGAATAACTAATAAGTTCAAATTAAAATAAGGGAACAACAAAAAAAACTTCTAAAAAGAGTTTCCCCGTATTTTTAAAAATTCGGATTTTCCCCGATACTAAAGATTAAACCAAGAAGTTCAATTATAAAAAACAAAGTAATTCAATGTACATTAAAAACTCAGTTTTTCTCGTTACTAAAGAATAAAACCAAGAAGTTCAATTTAAAAACATGGAGAAGTTTGATATTTAATTAAAAATCGATTTTTTTGTTACTAAAGAATAAAACAAATAAGTTCAATTCAAAATAACGAAGAATTTGACGTTTCTAATAAAACTACAATTTTCATATTTCTAAAAATACATAAAATAAATTCAAATAAAAAAGTTAGAGCGGTTCGATATAGAAGTTCGATGATTATAGAAAACTCGGATTTTCCTCGTTATTAAAGAAAGGAAACAAGAAGTTTAAAAATAAAAAACAAGAAGTTCAAATTTTTAAAATAGAACGCTTCAAAATTTCATAAAAAAGGATTAAGAAGTAAAACCAGGAAGTCCATATTAAAAAGATGGAGACGTTTGATGATTATAGAAAACTCAGATTTTCCTCGTTATTAAAGATTGTGAACAAGAAGTTCAAAAATAAATAACAAGAAGTTCAACTTTTAAAATAGAGCGCTTCAAAATTCATAAAAATGGATTAAGAAAATCAGATTAAAATTCATAAAAAAACTCAGATATTTTCACGTAACCGAGAGAAATTCAGATTGATAACTGTCAGAAGTTCACATACTACACGGTGTGAATTTTGTATTAAAAAATAAAAAAGCAAAGGCTAAAAGTTTTGTTGTTATAACTTCAAGTCCTTCGTCGGAGAAAGTTAAAAAATTATTGTGAAAGAGGTTTGTACAAAACAAATACATTTGTGTAACACTGACGAATGGATGAGAAAATTACAAATGAAAGTACGTCACAGAACTTCAACGTGAAAACAGCAGGAAGTTCAATTACTACAGTGGATGAATTTCAGATGAAAAACTTTTAAAATCGTCGCGAGTATGAAAAAATGATCAACACGGGAAAGTTGCGTGTTTACAGCAGCTTTCCACCGGTATATCACTTGTTCAATTCCGGTGAGTGTTCGGGTGAGTGGATGGAGAGCTACGGGTAAAAAAAGCACATGAAAAACAGAGTGAAGTTCAAGTAGACCTGCCGAGAAGTTCAAGTTCTTCACGCGGTGCATTTTCGAAGAATCTGTTTCGCGATAACGTCAGAACGAATGATCTCTCCGTTTTCGAAATTACTTGAAAAATGCTAGGAATCAGAGAAAACCATCAACATGAAAATTTTTCGCATTTTCCGTAGCTTTTCAACGGTATATTATTTGCCCCATTCCGATAAAGTTTGTAGAAATTACGACGAAAATATGTTTTGGACATTTTCAAAATTGACTCAAAACAGTAAGGAATTGGGACAAACAATATATCCCAAAAAGTTTCTCATTTCCTCAAGATTTCCAATGCCATATCATTTAATGCATTCGGACGTACGGTTAAAAAAATAGCTCGAAAATACGAACTCGGTGGAACTTGTACCGTTTTCTAAATTACTTTTAAACCGTTCAAAATTGGAAAAAACTTTCGACATGAGAAAGTAGCACATTTTCATAAGCTTTCCAACGCCATATCATTTGCCTCAATTGGATTAGCCGTTTAGAAATGATATCGAAAATACAAACTCAGCTGTTCGGTTTGTGAAAGTTTATGGTTTTTCAAATTACTCTTTAACCATAGGGAATTAGAGAAAACTTTCAACATGTGGAAGGAGCGGTTTTGTAGCAGCTTTCCAACGCCATATTATTTGCCTCATTCCGATAAACGGTTTAGAAATGCGATCGAAAATACGATTCACGTTTTTTGTATGAAGAAAAAAGGGTTTTCAAAACTGCTCTTAAACCGCTCACATTTTGCTAAAAAATTAACTTGGGTCATGACACTCGTGTCCATAGCTTTCCAACAGTATATCGCAAGCCCCATTTGGGCAATGTTTGCGGAAGTTCAGCCTAGCACTGGGGAAAGTTCAACATACTACTGCCGGGGCAGGTCAGGTTGTGATCAGAATATTATTCTCATCCCGTGATCAGAATAGTGATATGAATAATAAAATAATATATAGTACCACATGGTAGTATATGAGATATGTGAGGTAACTACCACTGGGTGGTAGGATGGATTTTCCATATATATATATATATATATATATATATATATATATATATATATATATATATATAGTACCACATGGTAGTATATGAGATATGTGAGGTAACTACCACTGGGTGGTAGGATGGATTTTCCATATATATATATATATATATATATATATATATATATATATATATATATATATATATATATATATATATATGGAAAATTACTATATATTATTTTATTATTTTAAATATGTCCATAAACTATATCTAAGATATTTCAAAGCAAGTTACATGAAAAAATTGCATATGAGTCCATAGTTTTTGTTATATTTGTGAAATACATATATATTTGTACGTAAAAAAGAGCATACTCAAAACATGATACATACTACCTAAAAATTAGTACATATACTACCTAATCAACTATATATACTACATACTACACATGCATACTCTCGGTTTTGACAGATACTACATACAAAACCGAGAGTACCACCACTTGTGTTTTCTATGTTGTATGTAGTATCTGTCAAAACCGAGAGTATGCATGTGTAGTATGTAGTATATATAGTTGATTAGGTAGTATATATATACCACCCCACCCCACCCGCTTGCCCCGATCCCCACCCTGACATCCCTCGATCCCCTTCCCGAGCGCCGCCACCCTCCTGGATCTCGCCGCCCCGCGCGCCTCCTCCCGCCGGCTGACCTACCCAAGGCGCCCCCCACCAACCCCCAACGAGAGCCTCCGCCGCATCCCGCGTGCCCCCCGTCGGCGAGCGGCTCCCTCCTTGTCGCCGGTGTCGTGCCCCCCGCCGGCTACACGGGCGCAGAGGCTCGCCGCGTGCCCCCGCTCCGCCGCCTCAAGGACCGGGTTACAGGCCCCGGTCTCCGGCCAAGCTGCCGTCCAGGGGTCTGACGCCTTGGGAGGTCACGCCGTATCCCGCCTGCATGCGTCCCTCGTCGACGCATCTCCAACTCACCATGGACGGCTTCCTCGTCGGGCTCGATCTTCTTCTCCAGCCTCCGTTATGCTAGCCTACCTTTCCTCCGGCCGCAGCAGCACTCAAGCCGTTCGCCGCTGCTACCTCCGGCCGTTCAACTATGCAGCCCCAAGACGTCCACCGCCTCAGGCGCCCGGTTCCCACTGCTGCATTTGTCCATAATTTTGCACCCAATTTATTCAGAGAGATGCTCAATGATGCTTGCCGTTCTATGCTACTGCGAACATGGTGCAGCATGGCTCGTCGATGTCGTTCGAGCAATTTGCGTCTCCACTTGGGTTCCCCTGACCCGAGGCCTCTTCTGTTCTCTGACGGTCGCATCGGTCGACTGGTCGAGGGTGTCAAACTGTCAATCGCCAGTGGAGTTTATCGTGGGACCAGACCACCGATCGATCGAGCATGCAGCATTCCGCCTAAAGGCAGAGCGCAACATGTTGTGCGACATCCGTGTCGGGCTTATCTCCGGGTCCTCCGAGAGATCGATGGATCAGATGAAGATTTCCTATGAGCTAGAGATCAAGCTCTCGTGGAAGTAATGGCCGCAGCAGAACCGTGACCGGCATCGTTCGAGACGTTGCCATCGCATGCGCGCTCTTTTTGCTTTGCTTTTTAGTAGGTCTTTGTTTGCATGCACGCGCTTTTCGGAAGTTAGGCCGCAGGTACTAGTGCTGCAGTGCACAGTTTGCTCACCGGCAAGCTTGGGGGTCCAAGAGGCGACCTGACATTGCCTCCAACTATCATTTAAGTTTTATTTGGTTCGGTCATCCATCCCACGCACGGAACGATGGACTACAGTCTGGAGGAGCTGGGAAGCAACAGAGCAATCAATGATCCAAATCGTCATTGGCAATAATTTAAGCAGTGGAGTTTATCTTAATATCAGTTAGTTTGTTTATCTTAATTTCATCCTCGCCTGAGATGTTCTCTCCGGTCTCGTGCAACAACGTTGGTTGTCCTGCTGGAGCGAATAAAGGACCGCACGAATCTTCCTTCCACCCCCTCTCTACTTACTTCATTGTTTCTAAAATTTGGTCTTGCAGTCCAATGTGACTCCAGGTTGACGTTTGATGCATATTGTACGCGATTGTTGTACATTATATCCAACTACGAATGCATAACACTTGCTGTTCGATTGCACGTGATTGTGCAGTCCAAGGTTGACTCCAGGTTGAAGATTGTAGTAATTCAAAAAAAATTGTATAGTCTCGTGCTGGGAAATTACAGCAGAGAGGAGTGGAGCCTCCAAAAAAAAGAGCAAGTGCAGATAAAAAATGGATACATTCCTAAGGTGCCGGCGGTTATGCCAAAAATGGAAATAAATTATTTTAGTGTTTCCTTTTATCTCGAACCAATTAACTTCTGTAATTTCATAAACATGCATGCCGTGCAAAACCATTGCATTAGAAGGTATGAAGCCAAAAGGGAAATTAAGGGATCTATGTGGTGCCATGTTAGCAAGAAAAACACCATTGAAAAAAGAAGCTCACGTACATTTTTTTAGGTAAGCTCATATACATTCAGGGAGACATTTGACATAGAAAAGTTATTACATACAAAAAAGGTGTGTATAGTGAAAAATGTCGAGAAGTTCAAGGTTAACCATTTAGAAAAGATTCAAAAAATGCGCAAATTGGCTCTGTTTTTTTACTAATATCGCATAACTTCAAGTACACCGACAACCGAAGTTAGGAGTTATACTCACAACACACCTTAATAAAACCTAGAAGCGGACTTTCATTGTTTCTAAAATTAAAATAAAACTCTAGAAGATGAAATTGAAATAATGGACAATTCAATATTTATTACAAACTAGGATATTGTCTTTACTGAAAGAAATAAATCAAGAAGTCCAAGTTACAAAAATAGAGAAGTTTCATATTTATGACAAAAGTCATATTTTCCTTGTTACTAAAAAATAAAATGAAGAAGTTCAAATTAAAAAAAAGTTCGATGGACATACAAAAACTCAAATTATTCCCGTTTCTTGGAAAAATAGAAGTATAAAGTTTATTTTAAAAAAATGTTTGGTGCTTATTTGAAAACATATTTTTTTTCTAAGAATAAGACTAGGAGGTTCAAATTAAAATAAAAGAGAAGTCCAAAGATTATGAAAAACTCAAATTTTTCACGTTACTAAAGTATAAAACGAAGAAGTTCAAATTAAAAAAGGAACAACTAAAAAAGTTTAAAAATAGATTTTCCCCATTTCTAAAAAAACTAGAAGTTCAAACGAAAATAACGAAGTAGTTCGATGTTTATTTAGAAACTAAGATTTTACTGTTATTAAAATACTCAAATATCCCTTAGTATTGAAGAATCAACCATGTTCAAATTGGAAAAAAAGATTAAGAAATAAAACCAGGAAGTCCATATTAAAAATATGGAGAAGTTTGATGATTATAGAAAGCTCAGATTTTCCTCGTTATTAAAGAATGGAAACAAGTTCAAAAATAAAATAATAAGAAGTTCAACTTTTAAAAATAGAGTGCTTCAAAATTTCATAAAAGGGATTAAGAAATAAAACCAGGAAGTCCATATTAAAAAGATGGAGAAGTTCGATGATTCTAGAAAACTCAGATTTTCCTCGTCATTAAAGAATGGAAACAAGAAGTTCAAAAATACAAGAACAAGAAGTTCAACTTTTAAAAAATAGAGCTCTTCAAAATTCATAAAAAGATTAAGAAAAAAACCAGGAAGTCCATGCAGAAGTTCGATGTGATTATAGAAAAATTAGATTTTCCTCGTTATTAAAGAATGGAAACAAGAAGTTCAAAAATAAAATAACAAGAAGTTCAACTTTTAAAAATAGAGCGCTTTCAAATTCATAAAAAGGGATTAAGAAATTCATATTAATATTCATAAAAAATTCAGATATTTTCACGTAACCGAAAGATGTTTAGATTGATAACTGCCAGAAGTTCACATAATACACGGTGTGCATTTTGTATTAAAAAGGAATAAAAAGCAAATACTAAAAGTTTTGTTGTTATAAGTTCAACTCCTCGGTAGGACAAAGTTAAAAAAAATTGTGAGAGAGGTTTGTACAAAAAGAATATCATTTGTGCAACACTAACGAAATGGATGAGAAAATTACAAACAAAAATATGTCACAGAAGTTCAATGTGAAAACAGCAGGAAGTTCAACTACTGCATTGAGTGAATCTCATATGAAAAACTTTTAAAATTGTCGCGAGTATGAAAAAACGATCAACACGGGAAAGTTGTGTGTTTACGTCAGCTTTCCACCGGTATATTACTTGCTCAATTCCGGTGAGTGTTTCGGTGAGTGGATGGAGAGCTACGCGCAAAAAAAGCACGTGAAAAACAGAGTGAAGTTCAAGTAGACATGCCGAGAAGTTCAGGTTCTTCACGCGGTGCATTTTCAAAGGATCTGTTTCGCGATAAAGGCAGAACGGATGATCTCGCCATTTTCTAAATTACTTGAAAACGGCTAGGAATCAGAGAAACCCATCAACATGAGGAAGTTTTGCATTTTCCTTAGCTTTTCAACGGTATATTATTTGCCCCATTCCGATAAAGTTTGTAAAACTTACGGCGAAAATACGTTTTTAGCCATTTTCAAAATTGACTTAAAACAGTAAGGAATTGGGAGAACCAATATATACCAAAAAGTTTTGCATTTCCTCAAGCTTTCCAACTCCATATTATTTGCTGCATTCGGATGTTCTGTTAAAAAATAGATCGAAAATACGAACTCGGTGGAACTTGTACCGTATTCCAAATTACTCTTAAACCGTTCAAAATTAGAAAAAACTTTCTACATGAAAAAGTAGCGCATTTTCATAAGCTTTCCAACGCCATATCATTTGCCTCAATTGGATTAGCCGTTTAGAAATGACATCGAAATTACGAACTCGGCTGTTCGGTTTGTGAAATTTTATGATTTTCCAAATTACTCTTTAACCGTAGGGAATTAGAAAAAACTTTCAACATGTTGAAAGAGCGGTTTTGCAGCAGCTTTCCAACGCCATATTATTTGCCTCATTCTGATAAACGGTTTTAAAATGCGATCGAGAATACGATTCATGTTTTTTGTATGAAGAAAAAACGGTATTCAAAACTGCTCTTAAACCGCTTACGTTTTGCCAAAAATTTAACTTGGGTCATGATACTGGTGTTCATAGCTTTCCAACGGTATATCGCAAGCCCCATTTGGGCAATGTTGGCGGAAGTTCAACCTAGCACTGGGAGAAGTTCAAGTCGAACAACTCAGGCAATAAAATTACAAAAAACACAATTTCATCATGACCCGAGAACAAAATCCGCCAACGAGCGAGATTCCTATTTAAAACTGGTATTTAGTTGCTAAAAAACATTTCTAAATTACACTAACATCATATAGAACACGACTAACCAGAATAATTCACGGGGGAAGCCACGGTTATGAAGATAGCCCGAAGATCGGGTATATATATATATATATATATATATATATATATATATATATATATATATATATATATATATAGGTGGGGGAAGGGGAGGCAGCCAGAGTACGCCCCAAGGGTGGCTGCTGGCCCCCTTGGGCGCCTGCCCTATGGTACCCCCTTCCTTATTTGCACTTGGTGGGAAGGGAAGGAGAGGGAAGGCAAGGGGAGGCCGACTCCCCTCCTTCCTTTTCTCCCCGAGGCCCGCGGCCAGAGGTGGGGAGTGCCAGCCCCTTGTGGGCTGGTGTGCTCCCCTCGCTTGGCCCATATGGCCCATTAACCTCTCGGGGCTTCCCGGAACCCCTTCTGGTGATCCGATGATTGACCGGTACATTCCGAAACCTTTCCGGTGACCAAATAGCATCATCCTATATATCAATATTTACCTACGGACCATTCTAGGGCTCCTCGTCATGTCTGTGATCTCATCTGGGACTCCAAACAACATTCGGTCACCAACTCACATAACTCATATAGTACTATATCGTCAACGGACGTTAAGCGTGCGGACCCTACGAGTTCGAGAATGATCTAGACATGACTGAGACACCTCTTCGGTCAGTAACCAATAGCGGGACCTGGATGCCCATATTGGTTCCTACATATTCCACGAAGATCTTTATCGGTCGGACCTTTATGACAACATACATAATTCCCTTTGTTAGTCAGTATGTTACTTGCCCGAGATTCGATCGTCGGTATCTCTATACCTAGTTCAATCTCGTTACCGGCAAGTCTCTTTACTCATTCCATAATACATCATCTCATAACCAACTCCTTAGTCACTTTGCTTGCAAGCTTCTTGTGATGTGTATTACCGAGAGGGCCCAGAGATACCTCTCCGATACACGGAGTGACAAATCCCAATCTCGATCCATGCCAACTCAACAGACACCTTCGGAGATACCTGTAGAGCATCTTTATAATAACTCAGTTACGTTGTGACGTTTGATAGCACACTAGGTATTCCTCCGGTATCCGGGAGTTGCATGATCTCATGGTCGAAGGAATATGTATTTGACATTAAGAAAGCGGTAGCAATAAACTGAACGATCATATGCTAAGCTAATAGATGGGTCTTGTCCATCACATCATTATCCTAATGATGTGATCCCGTTATCAAGTGACAACACATATCCATGGTTAGGAAACCTTAACCATCTTTGATCAACGAGCTAGTCTCGTAGAGGCTCACTAGGGACACGGTATTTGGTTATGTACCCACACATGTAATTAAGTTTCCGGTCAATACAATTATAGCATGAATAAGGAAATATAATAATAACAACTTTATTATTGCCTCTAGGGCATATTTCCATCATCTTCCTATTTTGATCATCTTCATTCAAGATTATATGCAAAATTTATAGTTAAGATTATGCGCTGGAGTAGAAGATGGCTAGACCATCCGACAAGGTAGCCGAACGTTCGGCCCAAGGGCAAATAAAAGGTCCGTACGTCCGGGGTATTGTCAGGGAAGAGCAACAAAAGGTTGAAAATTGAAGTTGTGCGGTATGGCTTGGAACCCGGTCAATTCTGGGCAATCATAAAGTTTTGAATCCGGACATCCGGGCAATTATCCAGCCAAAAATTTTCGTTTTCTCTGCCACAAAAGTTAGAAAACGGGCCAAAACACACCCAAGATGACACAAATCGAAAACGTTCAACATGAGTTGTTCATGTAGTCGAAACAGATAAATGTGCTTTTGGGGTTGTCTCCATCCGAGGTCATATGCGAATTCTACAACCCGAAAACTGTGATGTTATAGGGAAAACTGGGCATGGCTGGATTGTCCAGGTTGGAAGCCGGACATCCTACCTGACGGTCGTGACCTGTCTAACTTAGGTTAAAATTAGACGATTTTGATGAAAATTCAAGCCATTTTTTCTTGTACGAGAAGCCCAGCCGCCTCATACATAGATGAGAGGTGATGGTCGATTGAACAACACACAGTCGATCAATCCATCTATCATTTCTATCTTTTACCCTTTTTCTTTTATCCTAGTTACCTTTTCTCTTTTATAAGGTCAACCTAGGACAACTCATGGCCACCGCACATCCTTGACGGGGTCTTTCCCGGGCATGTGGGGTTTAGGGTCCTCACAAGACCTTGCCGGTGTGTCTTGCGGATCATGCTCGCGGTGAGACTCATTCGACGTGTCCTGCATACCGCGCTCGACGCCGGGGGTACGGAGGTTGGCCAAGTCTTCTATATCGAGATTAGTTAGAGTAGCCAAACAAGGATTTATTATGTGAAATTGTTTGTTAGCTTATAGAGATTGCAGTCTGCATATTCTCCGTGTCTAAGGGCATCTTCAAAGCTGACCCGCAAATGGCTCCGGTATATGTCCATTTTTATGTCTGACATGGTCTGCGAACATAATGCAAGAGGGAGTCATCCAACCCTTTTTACAAATTAATCCGTATTATCTGGTTGTGAGGAAAGAGAGGAGATGGGACTACACATGTGGATAAAGAAAAGAGAGAAGGACCACGTGGTGGCTTTTGTTGGTATACTTCTCTCGAGTTAGTCTCGGATTTACCGAAAAACGGACATCCGAATCATTTTACGAACCGATATGAATTCCATTGATGACAAAACTTTACCCAAACAGTTCGAACACTATATATACCGGAGGTTTGAGGGTCTAGACAATCCCTAGAAAAAGTGAAAACTCTGTGCGGTGTATGTCTCTAGATCCCATTCGCGCAGTCATATCCTCCTTGAACGCAGAACGACGCCCCGTTCACTGGCCGTCCTGCCATAACATGCCACCGTCGTTCGGTCGTTCCCATGGCTTTGTCTCTAGAGTCTCACTTTGGTATCAGGCCAACTCCAGCGCACAACCTCAAACGGACGTCCGCTTCAACCGTTTTTCATTCATTTAAGATGATAATGGGTGTTAAAACAGACACACATGTCCGGCTTTTGCTGGAGGCGCCTAACGCGGCGACTATCCCTAAACTGTCCGCCTCGGCCAAGCGCCCACGCATGCGCCTTATCCGCCCGCGAGCTCGTGCTCTCGCCTCGCCGGTGCAGTGGACGAGGCTGTGACGAGATACTTTCCTGCAGCCACGCTGCGGAACAACCGTGGCCGCAGCACCGCGCCCCTCCGTGGTCGTCCCGCAGCGCCGCGCCCGCAGCAGCGCCGGCAGGCGCCCCGCGCCCGCCGTGGCCGCCCGCCCGCCCGCGCCCTGGCAGCCCCGCCGTGGTCGTCCCGCAGCGCCAGCTCGCAGCCGCGCCCCGCCGCCCGTCGACGCGCCGCGCGCCCGCGCACGCCGCCCGTGCGCGCGCGCCCTGGCCGCCCCGTAGCAGCGTCGTCCCGCGCCGCCCACCGCCGCGCCGGCACGCGTCCGTTCTGTGTCCGCTCGACCGCAAAGCCCAACCAAATTTGCGCTCGGGATGGGGCAAACCGGATCAGAAACGGACTTTTTTTGTGGATGAGGTTGCACGTTGGGCCGCTTCATTTGTCCGTTTAGACCCAAACTGACAGACCGAGAATATTTGGGAGGTAATATCGCCGGAGGTTATAGAACTTGCGTCGCATGTTCAGTTTGGTGCTAGAACTTTTAAAATACGGAATTGCAGTCACTTAAACTTAATTCGAATGTGCAAATACGGTCACTTTTCTCGCATTCGGCGTATCCCGTGCTTATGTGGCGTAACAGAGCATGGCAGGGCCCAATGTCAGTGACTGAAACAACACGCGTTATTTTTTTGCAGAAACACCCCTTGCCTTGTATTTAGTTACACAAAGACCTTCGCTGAGTCCAATTTGTCAGCAGGGGGTGGGCAGGAGAAATGTGAATGGAAAAAAAAATGAGCTTAGTGTGATTCAAGCTAGCGACCTCGAACATGCACACGCATCAATTAACCACTGCAACCCAATATGAGTTGATGTCCATATATACAAAGGCACTTCTTTTTATTTCTTTATACGTACAGGATCTCTAAAGTAAAATTAAAAATGATGAAGATGGTGCGGCTTGAACCCAAGCTATCAAGCACAAATTTACAGGAACCAACCATGGCGCCAGACACAAATTCACGTCAAAGAAGAGATACACTTGATTTTATACTGAAAACGCCCGAGATTATCATCAGTTGGCTCGCAACGTATTGGAAAAAATCGATGGAAATTTATACAATATGGATGAAATTCCATCATACATGTGCATGTGTCCTGTTAAATGAAAAAAATGGTGAAATTTTATACAATATGGATGAAATTTTGCACGGTATCATTCTGGAACTTTATGTTGCGTACTTAATTTTTTTCCAAAATAAAATAAAATGGGCTGATTTACATCTGGAGACATATTATGAAACCAGAAATTTTTATGATCCAGTTTTTTACGGGGAACCTATTTTTAAAGTTAGGTACGGTGTGCAAATTTGCAAAATAAAAGTAAAAATTAGTATGGCAGCCAACTATATATAATAAAAATTCGGATTATCTCTTTAGAGGACGAATGTCATCCAGGTCAAGGGTTCAATCCGCGGGCTCCTATTTTTTGTGTAGATTTTTGATAATTTCTGTCTTATGAGGATACGAAGATTCCAGTTATGCTAATTAAACGTCAAGCACCACTGGTATGTTGGCTACCCATGCGTGGCACTAAGAAGTAGATCATGGTTTGAACCCCACCCACATCAACATTTTTCCAAATTTTTTTGACAGATCCTATACGTAAAGAAATAAAATCAAGTGTGTCTCTCTATGGACACCAACTTGTACTATGTGCAGTGGTTAGGACGTGTATGTACATGCTCGAGGTCACTAGCATGAATCTCCCCGGGGACATTTTTCCTTTTACATTTTTCCCACCCCATCTCGCGCTGACAAGCGGGTCCAGACAAGGGTCTTTTGCGTAATTAAATATAAACTGAGGGGTGTTTCTTCAAAAAAATTGCACGTGTCACATGAAGTGCTTCCAGTCACTGACAGTGGCCCCGCCATGCTATCACGCTACGTAAGCGCGGGATACATTGAATACGGGCAAAGTGTGACCGTGTGACTGCAATTTCGTATTTTTAAACTTCCAGCATCAAACTGAATATGTGATGCAAGTTTTATGACTCCTGGTGCTCAATATTTAGGGTCTTCGCTAGAGTTGCTCTCACTCGGCGGAAAAAGGCCCGCGTCGGCTCCACCGCCCGCCCTGCCTGCCCCTGCCTCTCGGGCGCCGTGATTTGGCCTCACGCTGTCCTGACTTCCCAAGCTATTCTGCCTCCTCCTCCCCCAAATCTGGTCTCCGCCCACGTCGGGTCGCTGTCCCGTCACCTGGCGGAGCGGCGCGGGACGTCGACAGCACACGGCGGTCGGCGCCTCAACCGGCCGGGCCCCTCACCCCGTGGCCACCCTCTGCGCGGCGCGTAGCGTAGACCGTCGTCGCCAGCCTTTCTCTCGGGTTCCTGCACCGCGGCGCGATCGGCCATGCTGCGGCGGGCATGCGCGGCCGTCCCGGCCATTTGGCTGGCAAGTACAGACGTGAGCCGGTGGCGCCGTCCGTGTCCTGCAATTATTGGGGGCTGTCTTGGATTTCTTGGCCGCGCACAGTCGAGAGAGTCAAAGCCATAGTTGAGTGCAGTTATCGTGGTGGCCCGGGAGCTCGGTGCGGTTGCAGACTTGCAGGGTTGCAGTTATCGTATTGTCTGGTTCGTTCATGACGCGAAGAGATTCAGATGAAGTAGTGAAGGCCTCACCGACTCCATCGTATACTCCTCCGTCTCGTAATATAAGACGCTTTATAACACTAATATAGTGTTAAAAACGTCTTACATTATAGAATGGATGAAGTATATTTTTCGGAATGAGCCACCTAATAAACGACACAAGTGCGCAACCAGGAAAATATCAGGTGCTCCCAAGCTTTAGATGCTACGTTGATATAAGTTTCTAGGCCATTAGATCTCAGATCCAATGACATCTAAGCATTTTTTATACTTGTGCGCAATTTCTAAACTCTTTAAGTGCCTTTTCACTAAAATAATAAGACCCGAGGAGCTCGTATCACCGTAGTATATGAGGCTTGGAAGCACCTGATATTCTCTCGCGTGCAACCTCTGCCATTTGCACCAAAAGCGTGCGTAGGTGGTGCTCTGGCCCCACTCCGCACGGTCAAGGTATAGAAGTTAAGAAAAAAACAATTCGTCAAGCTTTATTACTCAGAAATACTCCTCCGTACTTGGTGATCTAAAAAGTCTTATATTAGTTTAGAGAGAGAGTAGTTTATACATGAGTGATAGTTGTATCATGAGTTTATAGCAATCAAAGCGTATCTACCTTGAGCTAAAGATGTACAAGTAAACTTGGTTAGATTTTTTTTTCTGAGAAACTATTAGCCTATTTATCTTCAATCATGACAGTACGAAGCACAACAGAGACGATAAAAAATTACAACCAGGTCCGTGGTCCACCTAACGACGACTACAAACATTGGAGCGACTCGAAGGCGCGTCACCGTCATCGCCCCTCCCTCTTGTAGTAGACTGTCGGGAAGGATCAATCGGGAATGTTCGTTGTGCTAAGACCCCATAGGACCAACGCACTAGAGCAGCAACAAACGCCGATGAAGAAACTCGTAGATAAGAAGGATCAAACCTTCAAACACCACAACAGCGAATGAAGACCGGATCCAAACAAATCCATCGAATACCAGCATCAACCGAATCCCGCGAGTCGAAGAGACACACTTCCACACACCCTCCGATGACACCAGACGCACCATCGAGACGGGGATAGAACGCGTGAGGCATTATGCCTACAGAGGGACGTTGTTGCCGCCACACGGCCCCAACCAAGACATTGAACCAAACAAGAATAAAAAAGGGGTCCCTCCCGCGGGCAGGAGACCGAGGTCCTCCGCACCTCTATGGCCTAGAGGCCATTTGAGATGAGGCGGACTAGCAGCGACGCCAACAAGAGGAGAAGGAAACCGTGGGATCTTTTCTTGTTGAGGAAGAAAAAGAAGGCCTTTCCACAAAGCCAGGTTGATGCCAGTAGTATCAAAATGGTGTAAAAGGCATAGATGGTGACCCTCATCCGTCTAGTTTTTCACTTTTCTTTTTTCTATGTTTTCCTATTGGTTTTTATTTTGGTTTTTTGGTTTATTTCTTTTTTGTTTGATTTTTCTTTTTTCCCTATTTTCGATTTTATTATTATTATTATTATTATTATTATTATTATCATTATCATTATTTCCTTATGTAAAAAAACTTGACATTTGTAAATCATAGTTCATTTTTAATACATATAAAATACTTTCTTGATACACGCTCAGTATTTTTCAAATGCATGTAAACAATTTGTCAAATTCACAATAAATATTATTTAAATACACTATGTACATTTTTATACACATGTTGAACATTTTTTTTAACTTAATGAACATATATATTTTAAACGTTTTAACATTTTTTAAATGCCATGAAATACTTTTTTTTTCTCAATGCTACAAACATTTTCTGAGAATTATGAAAACTTTTTTTGCATTTCATGAACATATTAGAAAAACATGATGAACATATTTTAAAACATGTGAATATTTTCTAAATTCTTGGCCATTTGTTTTATTGTCCCAAAAATAAATTAGTACACATTTTTTAGATTTCATGAACATTTTTAAATACATGATGAACATTTTAAATATATGAAAAATATTATTTTAACAGAAAAGACTTTATAAAAACATAATGGGATTTTTTTATGTTGGAAAAAACATTAAATACCTGATAATTTTTCTAATACATGATAAACCTTTTTTAGCAAATTTAGTACAGTAATATGTTTTCAAAACATATTTTTCATAAACATTTTAGAATATTTATATAAATGATGAAATAAAAAGACCAGCAAAATCAAATGTGTTACATAGTATGCAAAAACTAAACTAGCAATAAGACATGTTCATGGGATAAAACCGGTAGAGGCGAGACCACCATGGGACTTGCTACAAGCAAGATCTAGCCAAATCACTAGTTAAGGGGTAGCCCTTGCGAAAATTACTTTCATCTTGTGTGCAGGTGATAAATGACGCACTACATGTACGACACTTGCCACAACCTAGGAGTTTTGCGCTTTTATTGTAGTTTTTTTTTAAATTATCTCTTGAACCATGCGTTCAAATCATGAAACAGTTTCATTGTTGGGTTTTGATATTCGAAACTAGGTCCTACATTAATAGGTTTGGATGAACTTTTCTCCTATAAAAAACCAAAACAAACTAGAAATACAAAAAGTGAAAACAGAAGAAAAAAAGAAACAGAAAAAAAGAAAAACATAAAACACGATAATAAAACATAAACCATGAAGCACAATTGTGCTTTTCACTTTTTCAAGGAAGCACACTTGTGCTTCTCACTTTTTGGGAAAGCACAGGTGTATTTCACACAGAAGGGCAGAGCAAACCTGTGCTTTTCATTTTTCAAGACGCACAATATACTTTTCACTTTTCAAGAAGCGCAGTGTGCTTCACCGTGAAGCATAACCATGCTTTTTCACCCTCGGGGTAAAAACCAAGCAAAATCCAAGATCCAAAAAACCCAAGTACATTTGTAAAAAAACATGCTCCTGTGGGTATACCATCATGCGACATGTGGTGGCGCTGGGATGCTCCCCACCCTGCCCACTGAAACCCAGTCCAGGATACCTGTTAATTAGTTGCTCCCAGACCTAGAGGAACCTTAAAGAGCCAAATCCTATATGGTGCTTAACGGGCAAGTTAAAGGCCAATCGGCATGACGTGCTGACATATCCCTTGCTTGTCGTAAGTGTGTTGCCAATCAGTAGAAAAGTGGGTTCCTTCTAGAAAGGTTCCCTCCGGCTGGGTTGGTTTTTCTTTGTTTTTCGTTTCCATCTTTTTTGTTTGCTTTATTTTATTTCTTTATTATTCTAAATTTAGTGCACTTTTTTTAAAAAAATTGTGAAAATTTTAAAGCATGAGATTTTTTTGAAAACAAATCATGAGCTTTTTTTGCAAATTCGTAAATATTTTTCAAATACGTGTTTTTTTTAATTCGTGAAATTTTAAAAGATTCGTGATTTTTTTCCTAAATTCAAAGTTTTCTTTTTAAGAAATGCATGGAATTTTCTCAAATACGTGGACTTTTTGTTTTTTCAAATTCACTTTTTTTATAAAGCCAACGGTCAACGGAGAGAGGTCAGAGGTCAACAATCAACTTGTCAGTGGTCAGCTGGTCAACGAGTCAGCGGTCAATGGTCCACCGGTTCAACCATTAACCGAGCAGGGTGCGTTGTTGGGCCGGTCCACACACCCCGTCGAGGAGGAGGTTTTCCCCTAAAGATCCTCCCCGCGGGAGGTCCTTCTCGGAAATCTTAATTCAATGCTCATCATCTTGATCCTGACAACTAATTTGTAATAGTTAGCTCTGATATATAATTGGAGATGAATCTAAGAACTATAGTTTCAATGTGTTTTGTCACCTAATTGATTTACCAACAGTTTGTATCATCGATTCTGAAATGTGGTAGATTATTCTTCACTCAACAGGTTACCTTGGAAGTAAGGACCGTGGCAAGAGTCAAGGCCACCATGAGGTAGAGGAAGTTGCCTTGGTAGAGAGAAGATGTCAAATGCTACGGAGGCTCACTCCAAGATAGGCTGACTGGAATGATCCCATAGTAGAAGCCAGATCAGTTTAACGCAATCAGAGTTGTCGTCGTTTTATGTCTGCATGTGTACGGTGCAGTCGTCCCCCTTTGCCTGGGTATCCAGTTACTGAACTTGTAGCGTGTCCTCTTGCTCTCTAGTCTCTAGCGACATGCAGCATTCGTGCAAACTGGAGTATATATGCATCTGCTGCGGCTATGTGTACTTATTTTATGGTCAAGCGTATGGGCGCCGTTCTTGGTGCTGATGAATAAGCGTGTTAGTAAATTTGGCATCGCCCGGGTTCGAACCGGAGACCTTCAGTGTGTTAGACTGATGTGATAGCCAGCTACACCACGACACCGTAATTATTCTTATTATGGTAATATTTTATTTATATATTTAATGGATGATAATGTCAATCCGTAATAATGAACACATGATCTACTTATCGAGCTATTTTTTACACTTTTTTGCCTTATGAAAGGAGAATTGGAGGCTACCAAAATCCGAGATTTCACAGGTGCAGATGTTCGGTTTAGATTAGGATTCGCTCAAAGAATCAAGTGGCGAGAGTGAGTAGAAGTAATGCGATCTGTGGTGCGGGAGCTCCGTTTTTTTTGAGAATTGGTGCGGGAGCTCCTAATTAGCGCGTTATGCGCCCGCTACCGTAGTGGCGCTCACGCGTGAGCTCCATGGGCTGGCCCAGCAACGATCGCTGCGGGCGTGCCTCGTGCTCGATCGATAGATTTCACAGTTGACAGGTTAACCTCTTACAAGTCAACCGTTGACCGGTTGATGGTTCACAAAAAAGAATCTAAAAAACTAAATGAAAAAATACGAATATTTTTCACAAATATGAAAAAATTTCAGTGATTTTCAAATAAAAGTTCATCATTTTTGAAAAAAAGTTCATCCACTTAATTGTTTTTTGGAAAAGTTCATTGATTTTCAAAATAGTTCATGAATTTGAAAAAAGTTCACTGATTTTGCAAAAATGTTCATCGATTTTGATTAAAAATCATGGAATTCAATAAAAGTTCATTGATTTATTTTTTTAAAGTCCACGAGTTTCAAAAAAGTTAATGAATTGAAGAAAAAAATTGGAAGGTTTTAAAAAATGTTTCACGAACTTAAAAAAAGTGCGCATTTAAGAAGACAAAAAAGAGGAAAATAAAAAAGAAAAATGAACAAGAAAAAACTGAATAAAAACCGTTTTGGAGAACGTCCAGCGAACTGGAAAAACCGGTTTGGGAAGCTTCCCAAAACCAGCTGGTTGCCGCAAACTTTTTTTTAGGGGTAACCACATTTTCATTAGGCAAATGTCCAACATACATTGCGTGTGGCACACACCGAAACAGAGTAGAAAACTGTCCCGGAATAACGACATATCCACCCCCAAGAAAATAAAAATTACAACAAAGTCCTTAAGGGGAGAGATTGCTCAACTAAATCCAAGCCTGTTATCGTCTTTCTTCGACATCTCCACGAGAGGTAGATGAGATAGCAGCCACAAACCAAATGACTGTCGGCGCCACATCACATCGAAGCTTTCTGAACCGAATAAAGGATTGCAATGAATAACAAAACACCTATCGCTATGGCATGTCGGTCGGGGAATAACCCCGAGCGCTTCACGTCTCGAAAACGCCGTCTTCAGGCAACGCTGTCGAAGAAGACCGACAGATTCGCCAACCATCAGACACAAACCTGTTACCAGAGAGGTCGTCACCTATTGTTCGTCACCATCGCCATCCGAAGCGGCAGCCGCTGCCTCACCGACAACACCCCTGAACAATAGATCCACCACACAGGAGTAATGGCAGAAAACAACTCCCTTCGATCCATCGACATCGCACGCCGTCGAGATGTGGCCGGGATCGGGGAACAATTATTCCCAATGTCCCGCTACCAATCCAAAGCGTCGACCAAGAAATCTACAATCCTATCCCTAAGTATAAACCAGGATAGAAAATCCTGGGTTCCCTCCCCCAGCCGTCGCCGGAGTGGTGAACGGAGGGGAAGGGAACCCCCGGCCTTGCTGGCGTAGTGAGGGGGCAAACTGTTGCAGCCCTTTTCTCTTTGAAGAGAACGAGAGAAGGCACGAAGGAACCGTTGACACAAGTGATACGTTATTCTAGTGATTTGCGCTCTACTCTGTGAACTAGAGGTCATGAGTTCGACCTGTCGTTCCCGCACACATTTTGTGAATTTTAAATAGAAAAAAATTCTAAATGGATCGGCCCAACTAGGATGGGGGGTGTGCGCCGGTTGGCAAAATTGCCTTTAGCCAGCATTAAAGGCGCCAAATAGGGTTTGCCGTGCAGACCTGCAATTCAATTACAGAACAAGATTTGGGCCATCAGGAATGAGCCTTTTGTTCTATGGGCTGTGTTCTAAACCTTTCAAAGGGAATTCCATGGGCTCGAGTTTCGCTCCATGTGCCCTTGTTCAGTGGACGAACGATTGTCATTCCTCCGGTACCCATGACCCGACGAAATCGTACTGAGGCACATATGAAGGCATCATTGTCTCAAGAAAAAAACATATGAAGGCATTGGCTGCGGCTGCCGCAAATGCGATCAATGAAAGATGAGTAGCTATTTAATTGCATATATATAATGGACGAGACATGGAGAAGAAAAATCTAGAACAATAGATTTTAGGGAAATGTTCTGTCTCGGCTGATCAATCTGGCATCACGCCAAGCGTTGGGTCAAACCAGATCATTCGTCCCACAGTTCCCGCAACAAAGTGGTGAATCATCTTGGAGATGCAACGGTCGACCTTAAATATGTGTGCTCTCCCTTATAGTTGGAGTAAGAAAAAATTGGTCATGTGCCACGGAAACTTGAAGAAGAAGAAGACACGGAGTCGAGACCCTCGACAGAAGAAATGATGTAGCTCCCATGATCGGTAGAAGAATTATTCCCTAGATTTGTTGCATTAAACTGTTGCAACTGTTACCTGATACATTGCAGTTTTCTTTTGTTTTTGTTGTGATCCGGAGACTTGTTTATGTTGAAAACACATAATAATTCTTCTGCAATTATGTTTTGATTTTGATGTGATAATAATTTGAAAATGTTGTAAATATATGATGATTTCTCTTTTTCTGTGAATATATATGATGCTTTCTCTGATATGTTGCAGCACAAAAATAAAATGTTGCACATCTCGAAGAAGAATTGTTGCAACAGTCGACTCAGCACAAGACTAGAATGAATATTGGCGTGAATCAAGTCTCATCAACCCGTGCTCTTATATCATAAATAATGGAGGGGAAGCGTCCGATGAGCCAGAAGTAGCCGTCGGTGACCACCACCTTCTTGAAGTTCTTGTCCGCCATGAAGAAGTCGAGGCACCTCTTCTTCAGCTCCGGGCAGCTATGCATTTCAGCGTAACCCAAAGTAGTAGCGACCGTCTCCACCGACACGCTCTCCCACAACTTCTGGGCGCAGAGGAGCTTCAGTCTGCCCAGATCGTACCGGTCGGCCGCCGCAAGCACACGCTGGAACAGCTCGGTCGTCTCCGAAGAGCTTGGAAGCTCCTCGTCCGTCGGCAGCCGGTCCATGTACACGAACCGAAGCAGAAGTCGGAACGTCGACGGCTCGATGTCGTGCAGGGTGATGCATGGCATCGCGGCCTCCGCCATGGACCCGAAGAGCTCCGCCCTGAACACCGGCGAGCGGGCGGCGAGGACGGCCCGGTGCGCGCGGAACGTCTCGCCGGCGACCGAGAAGGAGACGTCCGAGCCGTCGGCGCGGTCGAGCAGGCGCCCGAGGTGGTCGCCCATGTCGGACGCCGGGACGGGGACGGGGTCGTCGCCGCGCACAAGCACGGCCCCGCACACCAGCGTGGCCGCGCCGTGCGCCGCGAAAAGCGAGTCTACGTCGCCCCGCATGAAATGGAACCAGCCATGGACGTCGACGCCGTCGTGGTCATCGGGGGTCTTCTCCTGCGTAAACGTGGACCGCTTTGCCTTGAGCGGTGGTGCGCCGTCGTCTCCGCCCGCCAGGAAGGCCTCGAATTCGGCCTTGACGCTCCTGGATTTGCTCTGCAGCCTCAGGGCGACGGAGAGGTCGCCGTCGTCTCTGTGCCCAGTCCCGCGCGGGTGGCATCCTATGCGCAGGACGTGCCCCCCTACGCCGAGGGTTTGGAAGAGATACAAGTCGCTTTTCGGGTCAAGCCTGAAGTCTGCGAAAATGGAGTCCACCACCATGGCGTGGGGTTCAAACTTTTGGCCTGCGACGCAGAAGGAAAGATCTTTATCACCAGGAGTACTGGATGGAGACGCTTGGAGACCCCAACCGCCGGCAGAGCACACGCCGCTCGCCGTTTCAGTTCAAGTGCCGCAGGCAGCACGCGCTCCGGCTGGGTTTACACACGACGTTTTCGCGGCACCTGCAACAGCCCACAGATTATTGCTCATACCCTTTATCTACGAGCCAAAAAAGACCATAAGAGAACATGTAATGTACTCCCTCCGTTTCTAAATATAAGTCTTTCTAGAGATTTTATTATGGACTACATACGAAACAAAATGAGCGAATCTACATTCTAAAATGTTTCTATTTACATCTGTATGTAGTTTGTAGTGGAATCTCTAAAAAGGCTTATATTTAGGAACAGAGAAATACTAGTGAGCATATAGTGTGAGCCAAAAGTGGAGTCAATTTTCAAATGAAATATCTAGAACAAACAATTTTCCTTTTTCTTTTTTGAATGGCCTGATTATATATTTTAGGCTAATTGCATAATACTAACATGGCGCGGTACCACATAGCCATTTAGGTGTGCAAAATAATCACAGAGAGTACCACTAAATTCATAGTCTGGGCTATCAGATGCAATTAATATCTTTTGTGAACTCAAGTGTTGGGAAATAAGCATAATTTTGTTGATTGTATGTGTGCAGTCTTTAACAATTATGTACAATCTAATGCTTTCCTAGGACATATGTACAATCTAATACTATGTCAATTGTATGATTGCCCTGCAATATATACTCCCTCCGTTCCCAAATATTTGTCTTTCTAGACATTTTAAATGGACTACAACGTACGGATGTATGTAAATATATTTTAGAGTGTAGATTCGCTCATTTTGCTTCGTACATAGTGACTTGTTGAAATATCTATAAAAACAAATATTTGAGAACGGAGGGAGTATTATACAAAAGGATAGATTATCTGACAAAAAAGAATATAACTACATAATTGAACAAAAAAGTCTAGGAAAACTCCCCAACTCTGTTAAACAAGGGGGCCAGATGATCAGGAATGCGGCTACTATCCTGAGGTCGACATGAGTCCCAGCAAAGGCAGCTAAGAATTGATTTTATTACCAAGTGTATTGTTAGCTACTGCCAGACAAGTACTAGGTCGTAATAATTTCTTCATAAAAAAATACTGCACTGGCTAGTACTAGAGTACCTTGAAAACAAAGGGGGACTGGCGGGTGCCTAGCACGGCAGAAGCATCAGCTTCGACCTCGCCGCTTATGGTCTGGATGGAATCCTGGCGCCCGACGGGCGGCGCAGAGCGAGCGAGCAACGAGGCGGCGAGCGGCGACAAAGCAAGTCGGCAACGAGATTGGTCGATCTGATCTCGATTCTCGACGACTCAACGTGACAAATCTAGCAGACGAGAGCCCGACCTACACGGAAGATCAAACCTAGCCAGGACGGACTGTAAACTAAGATGGGCCTATTTTGTTTGCCAGTTCGCCTTTTCGATATGTATACGGAATCGTATTACGAGTTTGGGCTTCAACCGACCTTGGCTATCAAAAGCAGGTCAATCAAACGTAACTAGATTGCTCCGACGGTAGGCGATCAGCATGTTTAGCGTGCAATTAATCACATATCAAATATTAATATTATCGCATAATTAATACAAAAATAATGTCCTACCAAATATCTGTGTTCAATTTATAATATATGCCTAATATATAACCCACTTCTCTCGCCCGTGAATTATAGACCAAACAACACTCAAGCGCTGGCATGCAGGGAGGGGCAAACCCTATTTGGTGACAATGTTTTACGGAACCATGGTTTAGGCGAACCTATGCTTGACACCATTGATTTCTAGACACTATTCATGAGGATCCATACATGGTTAATTAAAAAATGCAGTTGGCATGCATGTCACAGATCCACATGTAGTAAGATGTTAAATCGTACGACATAGATCATAGGTTTGGCTGAACCATGGTCCTGAATCACGTCTCTCCCCTATTTGGCGTCTTTAGCGCCGGTTAAAGGCAATTTTGCCAACCGGCGCACACACCCCATCCGAGCTGGGCTGGCCCATTTAGCATTTCTTTTGCTATTTATAAAATTTTAAAAAATTGCGCTGGAACAACGGGTCGAACTCACAACGAGATTGGTCGATCTGATCTCGATTCTCGACGACTCAACGTGACAAATCTAGCAGACGAGAGCCCGACCTACACGGAAGATCAAACCTAGCCAGGACGGACTGTAAACTAAGATGGGCCTATTTTGTTTGCCAGTTCGCCTTTTCGATATGTATACGGAATCGTATTACGAGTTTGGGCTTCAACCGACCTTGGCTATCAAAAGCAGGTCAATCAAACGTAACTAGATTGCTCCGACGGTAGGCGATCAACATGTTTAGCGTGCAATTAATCACATACTAAATATTAATATTATCGCATAATTAATACAAAAATAATGTCCTACCAAATATCTGTGTTCAATTTATAATATATGCCTAATATATAACCCACTTCTCTCGCCCATGAATTATAGACCCAACAACACTCAAGCGCTGGCATGCAGGGAGGGGCAAACCCTATTTGGTGACAATGTTTTACGGAACCATGGTTTAGGCGAACCTATGCTTGACACCATTGATTTCTAGACACTATTCATGAGGATCCATACATGGTTAATTAAAAAATGCAGTTGGCATGCATGTCACAGATCCACATGTAGTAAGATGTTAAATCGTACGACATAGATCATAGGTTTGGCTGAACCATGGTCCTGAATCACGTCTCTCCCCTATTTGGCGTCTTTAGCGCCGGTTAAAGGCAATTTTGCCAACCGGCGCACACACCCCATCCGAGCTGGGCTGGCCCATTTAGCATTTCTTTTGCTATTTATAAAATTTTAAAAAATTGCGCTGGAACAACGGGTCGAACTCACAACCTCTAGTTCAAAGAGTAGAGCACAAACCATTGGAATAATAAATCACTTGTGTCATGATACTCTGTTTTCCTTTTTATCCTTTACCCAGTTCGCGGCAACCAACCCTTCTTTAACGGAACGGAACGGTTCCTTCGTGCCTTCTCTCCTCTCTCCAGAGAGAAAAGGGCAGCAACAGTTTCCCCCTCACTACGCCGGCGAGGCCGAGGGTTCTCTTCCACTCCGTTCGCAGCTACGGCTATGGCTGGGGGAGGGAACCCTGGTTTTTCTATCCTGGTTTGTAGTTAGGGATAGGATTGTAGATTTCTTCGTCAATGTTTTGGATGGCGATGGTGTTGACGTTGGGAATAATTGCTCCCCGATCCCAGCCACATCTCGACGACATCTTGTTTGACGATATCAATTGATCGAAGGGATTTGTATTTTGCCATTACTGGTATGTGAAGGATCTGGTGTTCAGAGGTGTTGCCGGCGAGGCGGCGACTGCCGCTTCGGATGGCGATGAGCAGAAGGTGACGACCTCTCCGGTACAGGGTTTGTGTGTGATGGTTGGCGAATATGCCGGTCTTCTTCGAGAGCGTCGCCTGAAGATGGTGGTTTCGAGACTTGAAGCGCTCGTGGTTGTTTCCCAGCCGACATGCCACAACGATAAGTGCTCTGCTATTCATGGTGGTCCTTTATTCGGTTCAGAAAGTTTCGATGCGATGTGGCGCCAACGGTCATTTGGTTTGTGGCTGCTATCTTGTCTACCCCTCGCGGAGACATCAAAGAAAGACAGAGCGGGCTGGATTTAGTTCAACAATCTCTCCCTTAAGGACTTTGTTGTAATTTTTATTTTATTGGGGGTGGAGATGCTGTTATTCTGGGACAGTTGTCCACTCTGTTTCAGTGCGTGTGCCACAGGCAATGTGTCGTGGAATTGTCACGGCAGATGTCCTCAAGCTAGGACTTAGTCGTGGAGCCATCGCCGCTAGGAAGCTTGAAGGGGTTAAACGGGACAAGGAACACGAGGGTTTATACTGGTTCGGCCCCTTACGGTGAAGGTAAAAGCCTACGTCCAGTTGAGGTGGTATTGATTAGGGTTTCGATGACCAAGGAGCTAAACCGCTATGCCTGGCTCTCGATGAGATCTTTCTTGTCCTTAAACCGCTGCCGGGTCGTCCCTTTATATAGGGAGGCTGACGCCCAGCAGCTCTCAGAGTCCCGGCCGGCTCATAAGAGTGTCCGGCTCGGACTCTCAACTATTCTTGCCTTATACTACAAGTTCTACCATAATGATGATTGTAACTACGGGCCTTAAGCCATACCCGTGTCTTAAGCCCATCTTTCGCCCACCGTCTTCAAGCTTGGTGCCGGGCTTCTGGCGATGACCATTATGAGTAACCCGGCCCCTCCTGGCGGGTGACTCTAAGGTCTATATCCTGAACATTAGGCCCCAGATTGATTTGAGACGGCTCATGTCAATCTTCAATTCTTTCGACAGAAATTCTCCGGCTTACACTTGTGTGAAGGCCATAACCCGGCGTGACGTCATCCTCTGGACTTCGGGTAATCCGCCGTGACGTCATCTTCCATTAAGTCCATTTTTTACTCCACTATATCCGCAACGGATCTTATCTTTACTGCCATCCCGAAAATCGAGGCGTTTCATGGGGAGATAACCACGCCGTGGTCTCCTCGTTTCTCGCGCCCACTTATGAGCTCACCCTTATAAGTAGTCCGACCCTCGGGTCTTTCCATTCTCCCCTTCTGTCGTCTCCTTCCTCTCGGTGCTCCCGTGCTGCCCGAGCTCCGCCGCCGCCGCCGCCGCAACAGAGCTCTGCATCCTCGTCGTCCTTGGCCGCTGCATCACCCTGAACCGTCCAGAGAACCGCGGCGAACCCCTGCATCCGTAAGTTCCTTCCTCCTCGTAGGATAGATCTACGTTAAGCTCCTGCTGTTCTTCCGTGTTCTTCGCCGTCGCCCACGAGTTCTTGGTAGTTTTCGTTTTTACTGCCTCTTCTTGATCTTAACATAGCATAGAACCAACGCGGCGACTGTTTGGCACTCATTTCAAATGCAAGTAGACCTCTTTTGACTGCCTAAAGGCCCCGTTCGAGCCCAAGAACTTCCCTCGCGTCTGTTTTTAGGTCTAGAAACTTTCCTTTTAGCCGACCGTTTTGATCCAAATTATTTACTGCAATGTGTGAAAACTGTTTTCACCACACTTAGTAAAAACCTGCACCCGTTGAGTCATGGCGGTTTACATTTCCGGTTTAAAGAAACCACGCGCCGTAGGACCTTCCGGCTCAAAGGAGGCCATGCGCCATAAAATTTTCCGGCTTATCTGTGACAAGGTCGTAGACAATCGAATTACTTCTTAATACCCCCAGCGGCTTAGATAACCCAATGCAATTAGATATATATCATTAGGCCCCTCCATAAGCCGCCACTTTAACACTGAACTGTAAATTTCCTCCGGCTTATAATTAAACCGGGCATGTTTCCTTTTATCATAGGCTTCCGACTTTCACCATGCCTCCCAAAGCTCCTAAAGCACCCATCACTTGCAATTGGATGAGGTCCAACGTCACCGACGAGACCTTAACGGATTTCATGAAGTCAGGTTACCTGCCCAAAAAGGACATCATGTCCTACCGTGCCCCCGACCCATCAGAGGAGAGACCACAACCGAGGGACGGGGAAGTGGTAGTTTTTGCGGACCATATGAGCCGGGGCTTCGCACCGCCCGGCTCAAAGTTCTTCAGAGATGTGCTGAATTTCTTCGACCTGCGGCCTCAAGACATAGGACCCAACTCGGTGTCAAATATATGCAATTTCCAAGTGTTCTGTGAGGTCTACCTTGGAGAAGAACCCAGTCTGCCGCTCTTCAAAGAGCTCTTCTACCTGAACCGTCAGAACGAGTGCGCCAACGGGCCAAGCTTGGAACTTGGTGGCATCTCCATTCAGCGGCGGAGAGACTGCCTTTTCCCTTACGCCGAGCCGCCAAGTCACCCAAAGGACTGGAACCAGACGTGGTTCTATTGCCAAGACACGTCGCCGGCTGATGAGAGCCCGCTGCCCGGCTTTCGCCCTTCACGTCTGGAACCAACTCACCCTCTGTCTGACAAGTTAACTCAAGCGGAGCGCCAACCTCTGCTCCCCACCATCAACAAGATCAAGGCTCTTCTAGGCAATGGTCTCAACGGAATTGATCTGGTCCGGGTCTGGATCTCGTGGCGGGTGATCCCCTTGAGCCGCCACACCGGCTTAATGTGTGAATACACAGGCCGAAAAGATGACCCCCTGCGACACAACCGCAACGATCTTCCTGAAGACGTGACTGAAGACATAACCAAGGCCCTTTTAAATGAGAGCTTGGCAGACTGTGGGAGGACCGGGTTAGCCCCCTTCTGCAAGACCAACCCAGCCCCAGCCGTAAGCCGCTGAACTGAACATCTTATCTTCTTCTGTAGATAACCTTCATCTGAATCTTTAAGAAATCATCATTGTATTTTTCAGGATGATGACAAATTTTGGAAGGTCAAATATGACCATGAGGCGGCCAAGAAGGCCAGGAAGGCTAAGAAAGCCGCCAAGAGAGCCGCTCTCTGCAAGAAGGGAAGTAGGCCTACTGCTTCAGAGCTGCTGCAACTAAGCGACAGCTCCGAGTCAGAGGTAACCCCTGAACCTGTAATCTCTTGTTGTATTTATTTTGTATTTCTGTCCGCCTTATCAATACTATTCATCAACAGGATGACACCGGAGCAAGTAACCCGGTGGTTGAAGAGGTAATGATACTTTCCTCCGACTCGGAGCCCTTGCCAAGGCTGAAAGTCCGAAGGGTAACCCGGAAAGTAAGATTTTCACATCCTTTAGCTTATCAAGATCCTCAATTTCTTTTGAAGCAACAGATTCATGAGAGCCGGCGGCACACCCGGACCAACAAGGACGCCGACCTCTCTTCCGGTTTACCTGACGCGTCGAGGAAACGCCGGACCGAGGTGATATCAAACTTGTACCCTTTTCATCCTTTGGCGGGTGTTATACGTCAACCGCTCAACTCTTCTGACTCAAATTATCAGGAAACTTCCCCCTCTTCTGGCGACTCTATGCAGTCAAACCTGCCGGCTTTCAAGACCGTGCCCGGGTAATGATGATCATCTCATGTTGTACTTGTCTTACTTACACTTTTGTGCTTAACCTTTTTGTCTTTTCAGTGCCCAGGCAAAACTCACCAAGAAGGCGAAGAAGAACAAGCCGGTCGAAGAGCCGGACTTGCCTGAATCGGAGGTAGCAGCTCAAGAACCGCCAGCTGCCTCCGCTCCCGAAGCCACCGCTCCAACCGACAAGGCAACTGCAGAAGCTTCTGCTAACCCGGAGACCTCCAGTTCGGCTCAGCCGGCCAATGACCCGGACGTGGTAATCACCCGGACGGAGTTTGTTGAGCCGGGGAGACCTACTGCACTGGTCAAGTGCTCCGCCAAGGAGGAGTTGCTACAGCACCGCCGGGTTAATCTGGACCTCACCGACTACGCCAACCTGAACATCGGAGAGATCGTCTCTGGCTATGTCAGCCAAGTGCACAAGAGCCGGGATGTAGAGATCAGCATGGTGAACCAGATTCAGCAGAAGTCTGAGGTACTACTCTTCTTTCTCCTTGCTTACTGCATAGTTATCTTGTTATTCTTACCATACTCTAGCCCCCAAGTCTACGACTTATGATAAAATATGTTGTAGACTTAAGTTCCGGCTTACTCGCTTGAACTGGCAATTTGTAAATAGAAACGTTCGATATGCATTAGCCCCCAAGTGCCAAGTGTCTTTGCTTGGAAAGTGCTTGGGACTTTAAAATTGCGTAATAACTGTTCATCCTATAACCCGGAATTTATGCAGGCTGCTTGCAAGAAGTTTGAAGCTGACATCTCCGATCTGAAGACCCGCCTGAGGACGCAAGAAACTGAGACCCGGAAGGCCAATGCCAAATTTGTGTCCAGTATTGCTGCGCAAGAAAAGCTGAAGACGGACTTTGATGCTGAACGGAAAGCTTGGGCCGAAGAGAAGGTTACTCTGGTGAACCGGGCCGAACAGGCGGAGAGGGCTCTGACAGAGAAGACCCCCGAACTCTCCGGCTTAAAGCGCCAAGTGTCCTAGATGGTTGTCGCAATCTTCGGTAAGTCATTCCACCGGCTTTCATCCAGTTCATAATTTTTATGTCTCATAACCCATCATTGCCGGCGGCTTATCTTACTCTGTTACACAGGTCCCAGAAGCGCCAACCTCAACCAAAGTGTGGTAACCAAGTTGAAGGCCGTGTACACCCTGGTGGAGCAACTCTACACCGGGTCACAGCGTGCCTTGGCTGTGGTGGCCCTATCCAATGAGGTGCCGACTCACCTGGCAGAAGTTCTTCGCCGGCTTGCCGTTCTTCCCCAATGTGTCCAAGAGCTGCGACGGGCCTCTGCAAGAGCCGGAGCCATAGCTGCTCTGAGCCGGGCCAAGGCGTTCCTCCCAGAACTAGACCCGGCGGACATTGCTCTGGGCTACCCCAGTTTGAAGGAAGACGGCACCCCCTTCGACCAAAGGGACTTTGTAGCCTACGTGAAGATCGTACGCCCGGTGGCCACTCTGATTGGCAATGACACGGATCTGACTAAGTACCAGCCGGGTTATGATGCAGAGAATGAGAGGATCCCCACTCCGCGCTATGAAGCCATCAGCGAATTCCCGCCGGCTCGTAAGCACACCTTTGCCCCGGAGATTGACCCGGCCGGGTTAATTGACGAGGAAGCCCAATTTGAAGCTCTGAGCGGCATTGACTGGAAGTCGTCAACTTTCCAGGTCTTGGGAACAGCCGGAGGAGCGGAGAGGGATGAGCCGGAAACTTCAACTCAGCAAGCATCGTAACTCTGCAGGCGGCTTATTAAACAATGCTTCACCCTTTTGGACTCGACGAGTCTTGTAATAGAGTAGGATCAACACTGTAACTTTGCCGTGCCATCGTGCACGCGTTGAATGCTGAATTCCATTTAAGTTGTCTCCTTTATACCTCTCCGGGTCATAATTGATCATTCATTTTCCTTAATCTCAAATAGTTGCCTTTAACTATCCTCCATAGAAAGACAAATCACAAGTCTCTAGGCGGCTTACCGCACTGAGAATTGTAGTTTCAGATATATAACCCGGAAGATGAATCAAAAAAGACTGGTCCTCAATTATGTCTTTGATATACCCGTAATAACACACTTACCGGCCTGCAAGCACACTGCCGGCTTATATAACCCGGGTAATAAGGTTGGTACCTCAATTCCGGTTTACCAGTATTAAGAACGCCGATTGTATTCGACGAGTACTGTAAATCAAAGTTTAAGCCGGCAAAGTGAGACCCGTCGTGTATACTTGAAATAATCAGAAGAACTTGCTATAAATCAGAAAAACTTAGAGGCTTCCGGTTCGAATACGACCAGAGACCCGTCCCAAAGGGGTTATGCTAAGATTCGAATGCGATCATATAGCCCCTAGTGGGTGTGGCGATGCCAATCAAGAGGGTACCGACAGCTATGTTCTCTTTGGTTCGAATACGACCCATGCTTGAACAGGAAGCCCCCAAATGATCTTAAGAATTGTTTAACGACGCTGATTTGAATACGATCCACGTCGGTTCCCAAAGGGGTTAAACTATGATTCAAATATGATCAAAGAAAACTCCCCAATGAGCTCGGCACTTTGCCAATCAAATGGGTATCGACAGCTATGTTCTCTTTGGTTCGAATACGACCTATGTTTGAACAGGAAGCCCCCAAGTGACTATATTGTGTATGGCTAGATTCAAATACGATCATAAGCCGAACCCTCCTTCAAATTATCATATGATCTTGTAATGAAAATAACACGTTTATCTTTGGAGGAGAAAAAAGGACAGAGGTCCTGCTTTATTGCTTATCATAATATATACATGGCTTAGGGAAATATGTACATTATGAGAGCCAGTGGCTCAAGTGTAATAAGGCCGAAGCTGAGCTATGTTCCACGGCCGACGGGTCTCTTCCTCCGACTTACGTGAATCTTTGTGCTCCCGAATGTCAATGAGGTAATATGACCCGTTGTGCAAATTCTTGCTGACCACAAAGGGCCCTTCCCAAGGCGGGGATAGCTTGTGCGCATCTGTTTGATCTTGGATGAGCCGGAGCACCAGATCGCCTTCCTGGAAGACCCGAGATTTAACCCGGCGACTATGATAACGGCGCAGGTCCTGTTGGTAAATCGCTGAGTGAGCTGCTGCCACATCACGCTGTTCGTCCAACAAGTCAAGAGCATCTTGGCGCGCCTGTTCATTATCCACCTCAACATAAGCCGCCACTCGAGGCGAGTCATGACGGATGTCACTGGGGAGGACTGCTTCCGCTCCATAAACCATGAAGAAAGGCGTGAAACCTGTAGACCTGTTAGGAGTAGTGTTGATGCTCCATAACACGGAGGGTAACTCCTCCACCCAACAACCCGGCGTCCGTTGTAAAGGGACCAAAAGCCGGGGTTTGATGCCCTTCAGAATCTCCTGATAGCCCTCTCAGCTTGACCATTGGATTGAGGATGAGCCACTGATGAAACATCAAGTCGGATATGCTCTCGTTAACAAAACTCCTCCATGGCGCCTTTGGATAGATTGGTACCATTGTCAGTTATAATGCTGTGCGGAAAGCCAAAGCGAAAAATCACCTTTTTCATAAATTGAACCGCCGTGGCTACATCACACTTGCTAACTGGCTCCGCTTCAACCCACTTGGTAAATTTGTCAACTGCCACCAAGAGGTGGGTCTTCTTATCCTTGGACCTTTTAAAAGGCCCAACCATATCAAGCCCCCAGACCGCAAAGGGCCAAGTAATTGGGATCATCCTCAGCTCCTGAGCCGGCACATGAGCCCGTCGCGAGAACCTCTGGCAACCATCACATTTACTGACCAAGTCCTCCGCATCAACATGAGCCGTCAGCCAATAAAAACCATGACGAAAAGCCTTGGCCACAAGAGACTTTGAGCCGGCGTGATGGCCACAATCCCCTTCATGAATCTCTCGCAAGATCTCTTGACCTTCCGCAGGGGAGACACAACGCTGGAACGCTCCCGTAACACTGCGGCGATGCAACTCACCATTGATGACAACCATTGACTTAGACCGCCGGGTTATTTGTCTGGCCAAAGTTTCGTCCTCAGGCAAATCTCCCCAGGTCATGTAAGCCAAATAGGGCACTGTCCAGTCCGGTATGATGTGGAGAGCTGCCACCAGTCGTGCCTCCGGGTCAGGGACAGCCAAGTCTTCCTCTGTAGGCAACTTAACAGAAGGGTTATACATGACGTCTAGGAAAGTATTAGGCGGCACCGGTTTTCGCTGAGAGCCCAGCCGGCTTAAAGCATCAGCCGC
>NC_057814.1:131032382-131175773 GCF_018294505.1 Triticum aestivum | reverse complement strand
GGGCCACGTGGTAGGCGCTGATTGGCCCGGGGCGGCGGCGCGATTTGTCCAGCCGGCGGCGGACGTGTCCGTCGGCGCGGAGGGATAGGGTTAGGGTTGGACTGCGAATGTATTTCGGGAGAGATGCCTATTTATAGGTAGAGGGAGCTAGGAGAGTCCAAATGAGGTGCGGTTTTCACCCGCACGATCGTGATCGAACGACCTACAGCATGGAAGTGACTTAGAGGAGTTTTGGGCTGGTTTTGAGGGGCGTTTTGCTGCAACACACAAATGGACTTTGCGGTTGCCCGGTTAACCGTTGGAGTACCAAACGACCTCCAAATGGAACGAAACGTGACTGGTGGTCTCCCGGTGGTATACCTAGGCCACTTGACAAGCCTCGGTCCATTCCGAGAATGTTTGACACCCGCTCACAAAAGAAAACAAGAGGGGTGCACAGGAGGAGGTGCGAGCGCCGGATTGCAAAACGGGCAATGGGGAAAATGCTCGGATGCAAGAGACGAACACGTATGCAAATGCAATGCACATGATGACATGATATGATATGCATGACATGAAGAAAATGGAAAACGAAAGACAAAACCCGACCACGAAGGGAATATCATAACACATAGCCGAAAATGGCAATAGTTGGAGTTACAAATATGGGAAGTTACATCCGGGGTGTTACAACACTCCACCACTACGAGAGGATCTCGTCCCGAGATCTAGGACTGAAAGAACTCCGGATATTTGGAACGGAGATGGTCCTCGCGTTCCCAGGTGGCTTCCTGGTCGGAATGGTGTGACCACTTCACTTTCAGGAATTTGATTGACTTGTTGCGAGTCTTGCGCTCAGTTTCTTCAAGAATAGCAACGGGGTGCTCATGATAAGACAAATCTCTTCGAAGTTGATGGTGCGCTCAGGTGTCTTGAAGCACTTGGGGGGCTGTGACATGTGGAACACATCGTGCACGTTCGCAAAGTTGGAAGGAAGCTCAAGTTGATAGGCGAGGTCGCCTCTTTTGCCAATGATCTTGAAAGGACCCACGTATCTAGGGGCAAGCTTCCCTTTGATACCGAAGCGACAAGTGCCTTTCATTGGAGAGACGCGGAGGTAGACATGGTCTCCGATCTCGAAAACCACATCACGGTGCTTACTATCATAGTAACTCTTCTGGCGCGATTGCGCGGCTTTGAGATTTTCACGGATGACTTTACACATTTCTTCAGCTTCTGTGATTAAGTCATTGCCAAGAAGTTGGCGTTCACCAGTCTCTGACCAATTGAGAGGAGTACGGCACTTTCTGCCATAGAGAATCTCGAATGGGGCTTTGCCCGAACTCGCTTGGAAGGTGTTGTTGTAGGAGAATTCGGCATATGGAAGGCAATCTTCCCATTTCATGCCAAAGGAAATGACACAAGCCCTGAGCATATCTTCAAGAATTTGATTGACTCGCTCGACTTGGCCACTAGTTTGAGGATGGAAAGCTGTGCTGAAGCGAATGTTGGTGCCCATGGCCTTCTGGAAGGAGTCCCAGAACTTAGAGGTGAAGATGCTTCCACGATCAGAAGAAATCAACTGTGGAATGCCATGCAAGGAGACAATTCTGGAGGTGTATAGCTCTGCCAACTGAGCTGCTGTGATAGATTCTTTGATTGGAAGGAAATGAGCCACTTTAGAAAGCTTGTCGATGACAACGAAGATAGCATCATTTCCGCGCTTGGACTTTGGAAAACCAGTCACGAAGTCCATTTCGATATGATCAAACTTCCATTCTGGGATAGCAAGAGGTTGGAGGAGACCAGCTGGTCGTTGGTGTTCTGCTTTCACTCTTCGGCAGGCATCACATTCATTCACGAATTGAGCGATTTCTCGCTTCATTCGAGTCCACCAATACGACTGCTTGAGGTCATGGTACATCTTCGTACATCCAGGATGAATGGAAAGGTGAGAATTGTGCGCCTCGTTCATAATGACTTTCCTTAGATCACCTTTAGGAACCACAATCCGGTCCTCAAAGAATAAAGTGTCTCTGTCATCAACGCGATAGCACTTGTATTTGGAAAGACCCTTGTCGATACCACGTTTCACCTTCTTCACCATGGCATCAAGAAGTTGTGCCTCATGAATTTGATCTTCCAAAGTAGGAGAGACTATGAGGTTGGCAAGAAAGCCTTGAGGAACGACTTGGAGATTCAGCTTGCGGAAAGCTTCACAAAGATCCGGTTGGAATGGCTTGAGAATTAGGCTGTTGCAATAAGCCTTCCTGCTCAAAGCATCTGCAATGACATTGGCTTTGCCTGGAGTATATTCAATACTTGGATTGTACTCTTGAATCATTTCGACCCATCGAGTCTGCCTGAGATTGAGGTTGGGCTGAGTGAAGATATACTTGAGACTCTTGTGATCGGTGAAAATGTCCACTTGTCTTCCCAACAAGAGATGTCTCCACGTTATCAATGCATGGACAACTGCCGCCAACTCAAAATCGTGACTGGGGTAGTTCTTTTCATTTGGCTTCAACTGACGAGAGGTATAGGCCACAACTTTCTTCTCTTGCATTAACACAGCACCGAGACCTTGGAGAGAAGCATCACAGAAAACTTCAAATGGCTTGGATTCATCAGGAGGAGTTAAGACAGGAGCTGTGACTAGTTACTCTTTGAGAGTGTTGAAAGCAACGTCACACTCAGGAGACCAGACATACTTCACATGCTTCTGGAGGAGGTTGGAAAGAGGCTTTGCAATCTTAGAGAAATTCTCAACGAATCTTCAGCAATAGCTTGCAAGACCAAGAAAACTGCGGAGCTGCTTGACATTCTGAGGAGGTTCCCAATTCACAATTGCGGACACCTTCTCGGGGTTAACAGCGATGCCCTTGGCAGAGATGATGTGACCAAGGTAAAGAACTTCATCAAGCCAAAACTCACATTTTGAGAACTTCACATAGAATTGATACTCTCTGAGCTTGTCGAGCACCAATCGCAAATGTTTGGCATGGTCCTTCTTATTTTTGGAGAAGACCAATATATCATCGAGATACACCAGGACGAATTCATTGGTATAGGGGTTGAAGATGAAATTCATCATCCGAGAGAAAGTTGGAGGAGCATTGACAAGGCCGAAAGACACGACAATATATTCATAAGAACCAAAACTTGTTCTGAATGTTGTCTTGGGAATATCTTCTTCATGAATGCGAATCTGATGATAACCCATACGAAGGTCAAGCTTGGAGAATACTTTAGCACCTTTGAGTTGCTCGAATAGCTCATTGATGTTGGGAAGTGGATACTTGTTCTTGATTGTCTTCTTGTTCAATGGACGGTAGTCGACACAAAGTCGGTCCGTGCCATCCTTCTTCTTTACAAAAAGAACACCACAACCCCATGGAGATGAACTCGGTCTGATCAAACCCAGACGCTCTTGTTCATCGAGCTGTTTCTTCAATTCCTTCAGCTCCTTGGGTCCAAGCTTGTATGGACGCTTGCAAACGGGTTCAGTTCCCGGCTCAAGATCGATAACGAACTCAACTGGCCGGTGAGGAGGCATACCCGGAAGCTCTTCTGGAAAGACATCTTGATACTCACAAACGACTGGAATTTGAGAGATGGCATTTAATTCGCCCTTCTCATTGAGAGAAAATAACCGAATGGTTTCATCACGAGCGGCATAAATGATAACATCCTCAGAAGAGTGTGTCAATTGAATTTCCCTGGCAGCACAATCAAATTGAGCCTTGTGCTTAGAAAGCCAGTCCATCCCGAGACCAAGAACAACTGGACAAGACAGAAATTTATAGTTCCCCATCTTGATGGAAACATCCGGAACTACCAAACTAGAACTCAAACGTTTACCCGGAGAAACGACATCCATGGGTTTACTCAGATGAGAACAAGTGAATTCATGCTTGGCAAAAAACGGTCTTGACATGGAACGAAGCGAAGCACCTGTATCAAATAAGACTTTTGCAGGAATATCATTAACTGGAAGATTACCCATTATCACATCAGTAGATTCCACCGCTTGAGCTGCATTCATCATGTTCACCTTTGCAGACTTTGGATTATGCTTGACCACTGCATTGCTGGAAGATCTGACAGGAGGAGGAGGTGGAAGACGCCTTTGGTTGAAGCACTTGTTAGCATAGTGACCTTTCTGCTGACACTTGTTGCAAGTCACCTCTGAGAGTGGACGATGATAAGGAGCATTGGACTTTGGAGCTTGATTCTGAGACTTGTTCTGATAGCCAGAGTTGGAAGAGTGGGAAGATCCATGGCCACCTTTGTTCTTCTGCTGGTAAGGCTGACGAAACGGAGGAGGAGGAGGCAACCAGAACTTCTGTTGCTTAGCAGTCACAAGTGAGGAAGAAGAAGACTGGACTGCATCTCTGACTCTCTTCTTAGAAGCCTCACACTTGAGCTGAGCAGCCTCTTGCTTCAGTGCCATATTATAGAATTGATCAAACTGAGTAGGCTCAACAAGAACGAGAGCTAACTACAGATCCTCTCTAAGGCCACCTCTGAAGTGATAGATCATGCGCTTTTCATCAGGAAATTCTTGTTTAGCGAAGCGAGCAAGTTTCTGAAACTGGATGTTGAATTGATACACAAACATGTTGCCTTGCTTGAGATTGCGGAACTCCTCACGCTTGCTCTCAACAACACTTTGTGGAATGTGGTGCGCTTTGAAGTCCCGACAGAAGTCAGTCCAAGTGATCACACGACCTCCTATGGAATCTTTGTATTGCTGAAACCAATCAGCAGCTTGGTCCTTGAGCTGAAAAGAAGCGAACTTGACATAGTCCTCAGGCCTGACATTGCTACATTCAAAATGCTTGTTGATGTCCACGAGCCAATCATCGGCATCCGTGGCCTCGGCACAGTAGCTGAAAGACTTGGGCTGATTTGCGAGAAACTGGTTGAGGGTAGCGAAGTGAGGTTGATTGTTGCCTTGACCTTGATTTCCTTGATTGGCTTGCCCTTGGGTGCGTTCTTCCAAGAGTTGCAGAATCATCTGAGCATTGGCATTGGTGGCTGCCATGATAGCTTGCCCTGCCTCCGGAGGCGGAGGTGGTGGCGGAGGGTTCGCCTGACTCCCTTCATTACGATCCTGATTCTGATGCGTTGGCGGAGCCATCCTGAAGAGGGTGACATCCGTTAGCATCTTGATAGACAAATAGACAAGTAGAATCAACGGATACAAATTGCAACATATTGTCTTCACAATAAGCATTCGAACGAGGATGAACGAATGAATTCCGTAGTAAATCATCACACTTCCATAAATTGAGAAGCCACTTGAAAAAGATATGGAATCAACATTTGACTTCAAAGCAACTTGGATACCACAATACAAAACAAAACAAAGTATTGGCTTGCAGAATAAGCCGGAACAAACATATGATAGAGGTTTCGTCCGAAGTTTTCGTGGTGGGGCCCACACGGGCTCGATCGTACAGCACCATCATGTACAAGGCTGTGCACATGACATACGAAGCGTCCCCGAGTCGGCATAGCCAAGGACTCTTTAAAACACTACGAGACCACTGTAAAACCAACCGTGTACAGGCGGACCACTAGACTTCGAACCCCAATCTCACATGATGCGCCTGTCGGAAAGATATCCTAAGAGCTACTTGAATTCCCACTTATAAACTCCCGAAACTTTCTGGTTATGCAATCTGGTGTTGGGGATACAGGGGACACAAAATATATCACCCAAACTAACAATCCCTAGATCCAGCTGTATCCATCCGTCAACACATAACCAAGAAACCTTCGGAAATCGTTTACCTCAACCTTCGAAATACATCCGTTATACGAGTTATGGCAATACTGCCCAACTCCCGCCCCAGTACTGGGTGGCGTCGAGGTGATCTCACCAACAACTGCATAAAAGAGATTTCGATGTCGGCGAAACTCAGGTATTCCAGAACTGCAACGATAAAATTGTGACAACAACACCTCGGAGCTCAACACCCCGGGACACTGCCACAACCCCTAAATGTCAGGACGCACCAAGAACAATGTTCTCATCACAAAACCATCGGAACGATTCCAAGATACCCGCGTGATCCTAAAATTTTTTTTAGTGAAATTTGAGGAGAGAAGAGTCAAAACTTCTACGTCAGGAGACCTGACCAGAGCGACGAAGGGACTGAGGAGTGAAAAGAATCCTACTCTCCGATATATATAATCCTAAGACTCAAAACATTTTGTTCTAGACTCAACAACTCCAGCGATTCGATCAAGCAGGGGGCTCCTAAGTCGGGTATGGCTCTGATTACCAACTTGTAACGCCCACGATGCGGCTATATCTCCCGTGTGTCGAGGCACGACTTAGAGGCATAACCGCATAGTGGTTTTGTCGCAAGAAGGGTCATCTTCACACAATCCCATGTAATGAACAAGAATGGGATAAAGAGTTGGCTTACAATCGCCACTTCACACAATACATAAATATAACTCATACATCATCCAAAATACACACATAGACCGACTACGGTCAAGATCCATATGAAAATAAGATAACCCCAAATGCTAGATCCCCGATCATCCCAACTGGGCTCCACTACTGATCATCAGGAAAAGACACATAGTAACGACCACGTTCCTCATCGAACTCCCACTTGAGATCGATCCCATCATCTGCACTGGCATCGTCGGCACCTACAACAGTTTTGGTAGAATCTGTGAGTCACGAGGACTCAGCAATCTCACACCCGCGAGATCAAGACTATTTAAGCTTATAGGAAAGGATGGTGTAATGAGGTGGAGCTGCAGCAGGCACTAAGCATATATGGTGGCTAACATACGCAAAAGGGAGCGAGAAGAGGAGCAACGGAACGTTCATCATCTAGAAATGACCAAGAAGTGATCCTGAACTCCTACTTACGTCATTCATAACTCAAACCGTGTTTCACTTCCTGGTCTCCGCCGAGAAGAGACCATCACGGCTACACACACAGTTGATGTATTTTAAATGGGTCAAGTGACAAGTTCTCTATAACCGGACATTAAAAAGTTCCCATCTAGCTCATAACCGCGGGCACGGCTTTCGAAAGATAATACCCTGCAGGGGTGTCCCAACTTAGCCCATCATAAGCTCTCACGGTCAACGAAGGATAAACCTTCTCCCGGAAAGACCCGATCAGTCTCGGAATCCCGGTTTACAAGACATTTCGACAATGGTAAAACAAGACCAGCAAAGCCGCCCGAATGTGCCGACAAATCCCGATGGGAGCTGCACATATCTCGTTCTCAGGGCACACCGGATGAACACTACGTACAACTAAAACCAATCCTCGAGTTTCCCCAAGGTGGCGCTGCAAGTGGCTCTAGTTTGGACCAGCACTCAGAGGAACACTGGCCCGGGGGTTTAAATAAAGATGACCCTCGGGCTCGCGAAAACCCGGGGGAAAAGGCTTAGGTCGCAAATGGTAAAACCAAGGTTGGGCCTTGCTGGAGGAGTTTTATTCAAGGCGAACTATCAAGGGGGTCCCATAAATCATCCGACCGCGTAAGGAACGCAAACTCAAGGAACATAATACCGGTATGACAGAAACTAGGGCGGCAAGAGTGGAATAAAACACCAGGCATAAGGCCGAGCCTTCCACCCTTTACCAAAATATATAGATGCATTAATTAAAAAATAGATATTGTGATATCCCAACATATCCATGATCCAAACATGGAACCAACTTCAACTTCACCTGCAACTAGCAACGCTATAAGAGGGGCTGAGCAAAAGTGGTAACTTAGCCAAACAACGGTTTGATAGGAAAGGATGGTTAGAGGCTGACATGGCAATATGGGAGGCATGACATAGCAAATGGTAAGTAGCGCAGCATGGCAATAGAACGAGCAACTAGCAAAGCAAAGATAGAAGTGATTTCGAGGGGTGGTCATCTTGCCTGCAATGTTCTCAGAGTTGTCGAAAGCTTGGTCCTCGTAAGCGTACTCAACAGGTTCCTCGTTCATGAACTCGTCTCCCGGCTCTACCCAAGACAAGAACACAAGCAATGGAACCACAATAATTCACGGGAAATGCACAAGCAACATGATGCAAAACATGAATGATATGCGAGATATAATATGCGATGCATATGCGTGCTTCGGAAGGAAAATGATGAACAAGGCAGTAACTTGGCAAACCAAGCATGCCACTGGAAAGATGAGATGATTTCGGTCGAAATCGATATAAAGATCACCGGAAACGGATGCACGGTTTGCAAATGGCAAGCAAAACAAGAATGACACGAATCTGCGATTAACAGCATGATTGGCCCGGGGCGGCGGCGCGATTTGTCCGGCCGGCGGCGGACGTGTCCGTCGGCGCGGAGGGATAGGGTTAGGGTTGGACTGGGAATGTATTTCGGGAGAGATGCCTATTTATAGGTAGAGGGAGCTAGGAGAGTCCAAATGAGGTGCGGTTTTCGCCCACACGATCGTGATCGAACGACCTACAGCATGGAAGTGACTTAGAGGAGTTTTGGGCTGGTTTTGAGGGGGGTTTTGCTGCAACACACAAATGGACTTTGCGGTTGCCCGGTTAACCGTTGGAGTACCAAACGACCTCCAAATGGAACTAGACTTGACCGGTGGTATACCAAGGACACTTGACAAGCCTCGGTCCATTCCGACAATGTTTGACACCCGCTCACGAAAGAAAACAAGAGGGGTGCACCGGAGGAGGTGGGAGCGCCGGATTGCAAAACGGGCAACGGGGAAAATGCTTGGATGCAAGAGACGAACACGTATGCAAATGCAGTGCACATGATGACATGATATGATATGCATGACATGAACAAAATGCAAAACGAAAGACAAAACCCGACCACGAAGGGAATATCATAACACATAGCCGAAAATGGCAAGAGTTGGAGTTACAAATATGGAAAGTTACATCCGGGGTGTTACAGCAGGGCTCCTTCTAGCCGGCCAAGGAGACGAAGAAGATACCTCTGGACCCGGAGAGGTTTGCTGTCATTGGAGCAAACCTGGACAGTAAATAGGAAGGAGAGCTCGTCGACTTCCTCCGTGAGAATCGAGACATCTTTGCATGGTCCCCAAAGGACATGCCGGTTGTTCCGAAGGATTTCGCCGAGCACAAGTTACACGTCCGAGCGGACGCGAAGCTAGTCAAGCAGCCTCTCCGCCGACTGTCAAAGGAGAAGAGAAGAATCCTAGGAGAAGAGATAGCCCGGCTCCTTGCCGCCAGCTTTATTTTGGAAGTGCTTTTTCCAGAGTGGCTTGCCAACCTAGTCTTGGTGGTGAAGAAGAACAACAAATGGCGTATGTGTATAGACTACACTAGCCTCAGCAAAGCATGCCCCAAAGATCCGTTTGCCCTACCACGGATTGATCAAGTGATAGACTCCACAGCCGGATGCGAGCTGTTGAGTTTCTTGGATGCCTACTCAGGATACCACCAGATCAAGTTGGACCCAGCTGACCGCCTGAAGACCGCCTTCATCACACCCTTCGGAGCTTTCTGTTACCTGACTATGACATTCGGCCTGAGGAATGCTGGTGCCACTTTTCAGCGTTGCATGCAGAAAAGCCTCCTCAAGCAACTCGACAGAAATGCCCACGTCTACGTAGACGATATTGTGGTGAAGACGGAGAAGCACGGCACCCTGCTGGAAGACCTCAAAGAAACATTTGCCAACTTGCGCCGATTCCAAATCAAGCTCAACCCCGAGAAATGCGTGTTCGGAGTACCAGCCGGCCAGCTTCTAGGCTTTTTGGTCTCCGAACGCGGCATTGAGTGCAACCCTGTGAAGATCAAGGCCATCAAGAGAATGGAGATTCCCACCAAGTTGCGAGACGTGCAGAAGTTTACCGGGTGCCTGGCCTCCCTAAACCGCTTCATCGGCCGCCTAGGAGAAAAGGCTATCCCCCTGTACCGACTCATGAAGAAATGCACTCACTTCGAGTGGAACGACCAAGCAGACCAAGCCTTCCATGAGTTGAAGAAGATGCTAACCACTCCACCTGTCCTGGCGGCACCGACTGAGAAGGAGCCCATGCTCCTCTACATCGCCGCGACTAGCCAAGTGGTTAGTACAGTCATCGTGGTCCAGCGCCCAGAAGAAGGCCGAGCCCAGTTAGTCCAGAGGCCGGTATATTATTTAAGCGAAGTACTGTCCACTTCAAAGCAAAACTACCCGCACTACCAGAAGATGTGCTATGGAGTGTACTTCGCCGCCAAGAAGCTGAAGCCCTACTTTCAAGAGCATCCCATCACGGTCGTATGCACCGCCCCGCTTGCCGAGATCATAGGCAGCCGGGATGCATCCGGCCGGGTGGCTAAGTGGGCCATTGCGCTGGCTCCTTACACTATCTTCTACCAGCCCGCACCGCCATCAAGTCCCAAGCATTGGCCGACTTCCTCGTCGACTGGGCCAAGACCCAGTACCTACCGCCGGCTCCCGACTCCACTCATTGGCGGATGCACTTCGACGGGTCCAAGATGCACACCGGCTTGGGAGCCGGCATCGTCCTCACCTCTCCCAAAGGAGACAATCTCAGATACACGCTGCAAATCCATTTTGCCGCCTCCAACAACGTGGCTGAGTACGAGGTGCTCATACACGGGCTCCGGCTAGCCAAAGAGCTCGGCATACGCCGGATCCTGTGTTATGGCGATTCGGACTTGGTGGTCCAGCAGTCATCTGGCGACTGGGACGCCAAGGATGCAAACATGGCGAGCTATATTCCTCGTCCAGCAGATTAGTGGATACTTTGAAGGGTGCGAGTTCCTGCACGTGCCACGGGCCGACAACGACCAAGCAGGTGCCCTGGCACGGATCGGCTCCACCCGACAGGCTATACCAACCAGTGTCTCTCTCCAGCGCCTCCTCAAACCGTCTATCAAGCCGTCTCCAGAATCAGACTCTATCTTCGTACCGCCCGCTCCTGATGCAGCCGGATCCGACTGGAGGAACCCAGCAGGTGGCTCGGGGACCTCGACAAGCGGCCCGGGGACTGCCGTAGTCGCACCCGGCTCGGGGACTGCAGCAGTCGGCCCGGGGACTGCAGCGACATAATAAGCGGTGGCCGACTCCAACTCTCCACCACCCAACCCACCCACCCGGGTCACAGTGGCCGTACTGACAGTAGAAGAAGTCACAGCTCCATCATGGGCCCCGCCCATCCTCAACTTCCTAGTCAACAGAGAGCTGCCGACTGATGAGATCTTGGCAAGACTAGTGCAACGCCGAGCCCGAGCATATGCAATAATAAACAGAGAACTTGTCAAGCGTAGCATCACTAGAGTCTTCCAGCGCTGCGTCGATCCAGAGAAGGGCGTAGCAATCCTCAAGGATATCCACCAAGGCGAATGCAGCCACCACGCAGCCTCAAGATCACTTGTGGCCAAAGCTTTCCGCCATGGTTTCTTCTGGCCGACTGCTTTGGAAGATGCCAAAGAATTAGTCAAATGCTGCAAAGGATGCCAAGTCTTCAGTTCCAAGCAACACTTGGCGGCTTCTGCACTCAAGACCATCCCCCTCACCTGGCCCTTTGCCGTTTGGGGGCTGGACATGGTGGGCCCATTCAAGACAGCCCGCGGCGGCATGACACATCTGCTTGTCGCCGTGGACAAATTTACCAAGTGGATCAAAGCGAAGCCGATCAAGAAGCTGAACGGGCCGACTGCCGTGACATTTATCGCAGACATCACTACTCGGTATGGCGTTCCACACAGCATCATCACCGACAACGGCACAAATTTTGCCAAAGGAGCACTGGCACGTTTCTGCGCGACACAGGGCATCCGACTGGACTTAGCGTCCATTTCCCACCCGCAGTCAAATGGCCAAGTCGAGCGAGCAAACGTCCTCATCCTCTCCGGCATCAAGCCCCGACTGGTCGTACCACTGGAGCATTCGGCCGGCTGCTGGCTCGATGAGCTGTCGGCTGTCCTTTGGAGTCTGCGTACTACCCCTAACAAGTCAACCGGCTTCACTCCGTTCTTCCTTGTATATGGTGCCGAGGCTGTCATCCCAACTGACATCGAGTTCGACTCGCCTCGGGTCACCATGTACACGGAGGCGGAGGCCAAGGAAGCACGAGAAGACGGCGTCAACCTGCTGGAAGAAGGCCGGCTATTAGCGCTCAGCCGGTCCGCCATCTACCAGCAGGGTTTGCGCCGTTACCACAACCGGAAGGTCAAGCCAAGATCCTTCCAAGAGGGCGACCTTGTGCTCCGGCTGATCCAGCGAACAGCCAGCAAGCACAAGCTCTCGGCCCCTTGGGAAGGCCCTTTCGTCGTCAGCAAGGCACTAGGCAACGATTTCTACTACCTGATCGACGCACAGATGCCAAGAGCACGCAAGAGGGATGATTCCGGCAAGGAGTCGGAACGACCATGGAACGCAAACCTCCTGAGAAGATTTTACAGTTGAAAGCAGTATGTATCATGCAACCTTTTTTGTATTAAGTACGATACAACGGGCCCCCCGAGGCGCACTTGGGGACTGCCCTCCTTTATCTATGAATGACGAGTGTCATACTCATGAATGTATTATTACATTTGATTTTCTGTCTGGCACCGAGTTCGACTAGTCGGCCCGGGGACTGGCCGCCTTAAGTTATATTAAAAGTTCTACCTGAAGTCAGACAAGTAGTGTGCCAGCACCCGAGCCCTCTCTTGTTGAAAGTCGCAGCTCGAAGAACCAACTGTTCGACTGGCAAGAGCCAAAGGCAGAAAGGATGCCCACACGAAAAACGGCTAAGGACTAACGAACTTATATAACACAAGCCGGCCTCCAACCACGCCTACTGGCTGTCAAAACAGCCGGCTGGCCAGCTTCCCAGTCACTTCGCTACAATCCAACAAACCTAGAGTACTTGCCCCCCCAACCGGCCAAGCACTTCTCCAGCCACAGACTGCAGAGTAGCTGTCCGGCTGGGAAGGCGGCAACCAAGGGAGGGCGGCAAAGGAAACAGCCGAAGGATAAAAAGCAAAGAACAAGGGAAAGCCAAATGCATGCATAATTATATTTACACATAAGGCCTTCAACAGGCCGGCAGTCAATATAGTTCGAATACACCCCTAGTGGGTGGAATTGTGCAAACTTAACAAAATACTGTTCCAAGAGTAATAAAACAGGAAAGTAGAGGCAGCAAATTAGACTAAGGGCGCAGCAGGGGAGCCAGGCTGTTCGGTGGAGACGGCGGCGCCGACTGGAGGAGTGGCCGGCTGGCGAGTCTCGGCTTGGTCATCGTCGGCTGCAGGCGGTGCGCCCGCGCGTGCCTTGTTGCTGGAGGCACGGTCAAGCTGAGGCTGACCGGCCGCTCCACCATCTGGCGCGGCGTCTTCACCCTCCTCCTCCTGCTCGCCCTCGTCGCTGGAGTCGATCTCCTACGCCGAGTCCTCGTCGTTTGCCGGGTTCAGCCCGAACCACTCCTCTGGCTAGGCAACGCCGTTGTCATCCACCTCAGGAGCGAAGGCGCTGCTGTCGGTGTAGTCGGTGATCGCCGAGGCTCGCTGGATGATAGCCGGCCGCACCGGCTCCAGCTCCGTGTCGGCCTCCTGCCGCCAGGTGGCTACCTGGTCTAAACTCAGCTCAGGATACCATGCCTTGACGAACTCCAGAGCCCGCCTGGCGCCGGACCGAGCCGCAGAAGCCTTCCAGGCCTCGAAGCGGCCGGCCGCCACCTCCAGCCAGTCAGCAGTGCGACTGGGGGTGCGGGGAATCACCTCACCGGGCCAGAGAGAGGCCAACACCTGCACCCCAACACGCTGAAGCCGGCGGAGCATGCGGTGACCCGGCTGGAGGCGGGATTGAATCGCCAAGAGCTGTTACTCCAGCGACCGGCGAGCGTTCGGCGCGATCTCGGCGCCAGCCTGCCTTTGTGCCTCGCGGTGGGCCTCACGACCTGGTTGGCGGCAGTAGAATAGCCAGGGAAGTACTCTGCACAAGAAAGAAAGAGAAAGAAGAGAAAAATACCAAGTCAGAAAAAAGAACCAAACGGCAAGCGACAAGCAAGGGACGAAGAAGAGGGCGGCTTACTGTCAACCAAGTCTTCGATCTGGCCGTAGCCGTTGATCAACGACTGCCTCGCCTCGGCCCAGCTTGCCGCCTCTGTCTCATATTCAGCTTGAAGGGCGGCCTCGCTGTCCTGCACCGCCTTCAGAGACGCCTTGTGGCTCTCCTCCTGGTCGGCCAGCCTCTTGGCCAGGCGGTCACGCTCCTGGGCCAAGGCGTCAAACTCAGCCTCCTTAGCGCGAAGGGCGGCCTGAGTCCCACCCAGCTGCTCCCTCAGTTTGGCGTTGGCCGCTGCAGGCATGGCAGAGAAGAAAGAAGCAATAAGGAAGAAGTCGTCAAGAAAGATCCGACCCGACTGCTCAGCAGTCGGCCCGAATCTCGGGGACTACACCCAGTGGGTGCGCTGACGCGCCCCCACATGAGAAAAAAGATGAAGCACTTACCCCGGCTCTCAGATAGATCAGCATTCTTCTGGGTCAGCTCCCGAGCCTGGGAGTTGAAGGCAGCAGCACGGAGGTTGTGGTAGTCCTGCAAGTCAGGCAGAGAAGCGAATAAGAACAAGATAACAAACAAAGCTAGCTAAGAAGTTCCAAGCCGCCTGCTCAGCAGCCGACTTGGAACTCGGGGACTACACCCAGTGGGTGCGCTGACGCGCCCCCACGGAAGAAACCAAGATCAAAAAAGCAAAAACGGGAAGACTAACCCGAATGGCCGCTCGCAAGGAACTCGTCATTGTAGTTCCTCAGCGCCGCAGCCTGGGACTAAAGCCGGTTCCGGACTTCCTGCGCCGCCACGTTCACCCCGGCCGTCCCTCCACCCGGCGTCCACCCCGAGCTGGCGTTGGCCGCCTCCACGTCCTGGGCCGACGAGCCGGAGCCCGCGGCCTTCTCCGGGTCCGAAGTGGCCTTCCCCGCGCGCTGGCGCGATGGCGACTGGACCACCAGGTCCGTCCTCGTAGCCGGCTCGCCCCCAGCCGGTTGTGCCAGCGGCACATTAGGCCGGCTGCCTTGGGCCGCACGAGTCGGCGAGGCCGGTGCCGCCTCCCTCTCTGGGACGACGACGTCGTCCTCCCTCTCCGGCTTCCTCCGGCGGGGGCTCCGGGACCTCGGGCGCCGCGACACGCAGAGGGGTGACAAGCAAGGCCCCCTCTGCTGTCGCCGCGGCCGCAGCCTCCGCTTGGGCCTTGGCCGCCGCGTCGGCACGCGCCTTCGCCGACTCCTCCTCCTCCTGTGCCACCGTGGCAGCAGCCACCCTCAGCTCCTCCGCCTCCCGCTCCTCCCGCGAATCCAGCGCATTTTGCTCCGTCGCCGCCTGAAGCTTGGCGCGGGGGTCCACACGGCGGGTGCTCCCGGATCCTCCCGGCGATCCAACCCCGGAGGCGGCAGCAACCCGCTCAAGAGAAAGCGGAGCCCTGATTTTTGAGAAAGGGCAAGGATTCAGAAATCTACAAAGAAAAGAAGAAAGAATATGCAAAGGAATATACACTTACGCTGACACCGTCTGCGGGTGCTTCACCGCCTTGCGGAAGGGGGCCGCCTTCGCGGCCGCCTCATCCCGCCTGGTCGCCGCCACCCCGCTCTTCGGCTTCTTTGGCCGACTACCGAACAAGCCCGACGCGGCCCGGCGTTTCTGTCCGCCGCCCCGAGCAGGCGGCGCGGTGGAGGAACCTGCACCATGGCCGGACGCCGGCTGGCGGCGCGGGACGATTTTCGCCTCGTCATCATCCGGCCAGTCGTCGAAGCTGACTCCAAGCCCGGAGCCGCCAGCTTCGCTGCCGGCATCGCCGCCGCCCGCCTCGGTGTTTTCGTCCATGGCGGCCGCCCCCAAGTCGTGGTCCTCCAAGTCATGCTCCGCCCGGTCGGGAAGAAATCGGCGCTCCGCCCCCGACTCGGCTGTAGGTCGAAGGAGAGGGCTCTGTCAAGACGTGCCGACTGGTTAGAGTCGGCCAAGAGGAACCCGGCGACAAAACTAAGAGAAGAAAGGATAAAGAGAGCATACCGTAGGCGGAGGATGCGCACGGGAGTATGGCTCCTTGCCAAACCGCCACTCGGCGGAGAGTTTGTAGTTCGCAAGATAATTTACCATTTGAGCCACCTCGTCGTGCGGCATATCCTTGGTGCACATCCCACTCGGATCGAGTTGGCCGCTCATCTGACAGATCAGGTGAGGGCGGCTTTGAAGTGGAAGCACCTGGCGCGCGACGAAGGCGGCCAGCAAGTCGGACCCAGTCAGGCCCTCCGACTAGATCATCACCCGGAGTCGGGCGACGGCCGCGGCTCCAGCCTGCGACAGCGTCACGGCCTGATAGGACCACTGGGGCCGCCTCCCAACCGGCGGGCTGGCTACGTAAGCCGGCAGGTTGACGTAGTCGCCTTGCGGGGCGATGTTCCTCACGTAGAAATACGACTTCTGCCAAAGCTTCACCGACTGTATCAGCGTGATGACGGGGAAGGGGTTGTCGGCCGCCGGCCTCTGCATCGCGATGAAGGCGCCGCTCTGAGCCGACATGCCCTGCATGCGGGTGCCGAGCTTAGATTGGAAGAACTCCCCCCAGAGCTCGAGGGTGGGAAGAACGCCAAGAAAGCCTTCGCACAGGGTGACGAAGGCGGACAGCAGCACCACCGTGTTCGGAGTGAGGTGGTGCGGCTGGAGTTGATAGAAGTCGAGGAAGGAGCGGAAGAAGGCGCTCGCCGGCAAGCCGAGGCCGCGCAGGAAATGCGAGCGGAAGACTACCCGCTCGCCTTCCTCCGGCGCCGGCGTGATCTCCTTCTCCGGCGCGAGACAGACCCGCACCTGGTCCTTGCCGGGCAACCGCCGCGTCTTGCGGAGGAACTCGATGTGGTCCATATGGACGAGGGGCCGTCCCAGTCCCCGCCGTACTACATGGTGGCGAGAAGCTAACAAGGAAGAGTGCGGCGGCGGAGAAAGCACGGCCCTGCGGCGGCAAAGCGGCGGGGCGGAGTGAAGATTGGTGGGACGACACGGCGGTGAGGCGCTGCTGCGAGGGAAAGCAGGAGGAAGAAGATGGCGGAGAAGAGAGGGGCGTGCGAGCGTTTGCCGCTTCCCGTCCTCCCCCTACTTATAGCCTCATGCGGCGAAGCCGAGGAGGCGAGGCGTGGGGAGGAACGTGGGATTAACTGCGCCCACTCCCCCATGTCCCGAGATTATTACGCCCTAACGGCATGCGGAAACCGCCGCCGGAAGATATGCGGACAGCTCTGGGCCATAGAGGATCCACGCCTGGGCCTACGCGTAGGAGTGGTGGGCCCCCGGCCTACAGCGACGTCTTGTCACGCGCGTGGGTTGGCAGGCTTTTTTCAGCCTTGTGATGCCACGTGGTTCGCAGGTGGTGAGCAGCCGGCCCGCGGCCCGGCGCACGCGCCAACAGACTCCCGCCTTCCGACTTTCAAAATTTTGCCAAGACGGCGCGCCCAACCGAAGCCGGCTCCTAGCTGCTGGCTCGTCAAGATAAGAACCTGACCGAGCTTCACAAGGGTGCCACTTACCTGGCCCGGGACCGTTTGTGCCTTTTGGCTCACGTATATGATAGTGCCTCTAGCATCCATATGACAAAGAACCTGGGCTCACATGACTAGTCGTAAACCCAAGGTGGCGCTAACTTACAGGGACAGGCATAGATGACCCAACATGTCGGAGTAAATGGCCATGGGTAGCCTAACCGACTCCCCCTAGCTCTTCGAAAAATTATGAGGCCATTCGAGCCTTCAAGCATACAGGGCGCAGGGCCGCCTTCCCCCGGCCGGCTATCCCCAGGGCCGACTACCAGAAGGCGACCCGGCCTCAGAAACCTTCCCCAAGAAAGCTACGAGATGGCCGACTCCAGGAAGCCGGCCCCAAGAGGACCGACTCCCAGAAGCCGGCCATGAAGAGAGCCGACACCCAGCAGCCGGCCAAGACTACACCCACCAAGACTGTACCCACATAATAGCGATAAGACGGGGCGTGGCCGCAGTACAGCCCACTACCCCCGAATCCCAAAGCAGGCATGGCCACAGGGCGCGGTACGGGCCAGCCATCCCCCGTCCGGCGCGGCACTGTAGCCATGTTGGCCTCGATGTCACCCACCACAGGCACCAGTACGGCCCGCGGGCGGCGGGCCCCTTTAGCCAGAGAGACACTCGAAGGCGGCCCAGCCTCCCCTAGTCGGCCAGGGGCGTGGCCGGCTCCCAATAGCCGGCTACTCCCTCCCTCGAAACATGTGCCTCATTAAGGAGACAAGACGAGGTAAGGCTAAAGTGAGAGCCCGCGAGGCGGCGACACTGTAGCCACGCTTACCTCGACAAAGCCCTCGTCATCAGAGGCGAGGCAACAGTAACCAGCCGCCGACAAAGCCCCCAAGCGGTGGGGCCGGCCTGTCGGCCAAAAGGCCGGCAGCCGGCGGGACCCACCAATCGGCGGGCCCCAATGGCCCGCGGAGAAGCCGGTGGGCATAGACACTGACGGCTGGGACCCGCGCCCAGCCGGATTACCAATGTACCCCTGGGGGGTAGGCCTATATAAACCCCCCGGGACACCCATGCAAAGGGTTGATCACATAGAGTTTCACACACCACATAGAGAGAAAAGGAGAGCTAGCCTTGCCCTTCTTCTTCCTCTAGCCAAACAGCTCAAGGAGCACTTGTAGCTTCTTGTACTGATCTAGTGATCATGTGGAGACCCCGCAGAGCAGGACTAGGGGTGTTATCTCCACGGAGAGCCCCGAACCTAGGTAAGATCGGCCGGCGTGCATGTCTTCGCCTTATCCCGTTTCCAGGCACCGGCGATGTCTTACTGGCTCCCACAATGATAAGCCACCCGTTGGCATATGTCGCACCTACCACCCGTCACAACAACAAACATGTCTATCAACAACGTATGAACCCAAGTCGTAGCAAGCTACAAGGACTTAAAGGAACAACGTGTGACATTTCCCCGAAGGGACAACACAAGAATGAAGAAGGACACATGCCGGCCAGCCTAAGTGTTCCGGAGCAGTAGCAAGCTACCATGGCTCAGTGGAAGCACTAGGAGACATTTCCCCGTAAGAGAGGCTACCAAGAATAAACAACTAGGTTGTCGGATCCCACACATACCAAGCATTTCATTAACATACACACAATATGCTCAATATGTGCAAATACAACATGGCAACACAACAAAACTCTACGACTCAAATTTGGCTCCGAAAAGCCAGATATTACAAACATGGGTTTGCTGACCCAGCATTCAAGTCATACAAGCAATAAGCACATGCGGAAGCTTAACTTGTCTGAGTACAAACACCTATAAACGAAAAAGGCTGAGAAGCCTGACTATCTACAAGACCCTGCAGAGGGCACCAGATTGTAGCTGAGGTAACAAGCTAAACGTCAAAGTCCACGCGGAACTACTAGTGAGACTGAAGTCTCTCTGCAAAAACATAAATGAAGCAAATGTGAGTACAAATGTACCCAGCAAGACTTACATCAGAACTAGCTACATATGCATCAGTATCTACAAAGGGGTGGTGGAGTTTAACTGCAACAAGCTAGCTTTGACTCAGTGGCTATCATGTACTACGACTGCTGGTAACTCTTTGAGGTGGCGCACACGAGTCCACATATTCACCATATCAATACACCACTATGGACCCGCTCCCGTCTCCCTACGAGAAGGCCATCCATAGCACTCACGCTTATCTTGCGCATTTTAGAGTATCCACTTTCACTTGTCTATTAACTGCATAAGCAACCCAGTAGTCCTTTACCGTGGACGCGGCTATTCGAATAGATCATGTTAACCCTGTAGGGTTGTACTTCCTCACACACGCTCTCGCCACTTACCGCCATGTACTTGTCATGTATCTCGACAACCTTCAAGCGGAAGCCTGGCGAGGGTGTCGGCCACGACCTAACAAACCACACAAGTCTCTAGTCCAGGTTTGTCGCTGTCGGAGTAAGTGGCCACGGGTAGCCAAACCGGCTACCCCTGGCTCTTCAGAAAATTTATCAGGCCTTTGGGCCTTCAAGCACTCCAAGCATTTGGGCCGCCTTCCCCGGCCGGCTACCACTAAAGTCGACTCCCGGAAGGCGACCCAGCCTCACCGACTCCAAGAAGCCGGCCAAGAAGAACGCCGACTCCTAGAAGCCGGCCGAGACCACGACCGCCCCTACATAACAACGACCTGACGGGGCATGGCCACAGTGCGACCCACGACCCCCGAAGCCCGAGGCAGGCATGGTTACAGGAGGCCGTACGGGAGGGATGTCTCCCGTGCGGCCGGGCACTGTAGCCACGCCAGCTACGACGTCATCCACGACCCACTCCTGCACGGCCCAAGGACTGCGGGCCCCTTCAGCCAGAGGGAGGCGTGAAGGCGGCCCGGCCTTTCCTAGTCGGCCAGGAGCATAGCCGGCCTCCAGAAGCTGGCGACTCCCTTCCTCGAAGCAGGAGCCCATTTAAGGAGACAAGACGAGGTGAGGCTACAGTGATAGCCCCCGACGCGGATCACTGTAGCCATGCTTACCTCGACAAAGCCCTCATCATCAGAGGCGCGGCTACAGTAAGCAGCCGCCGACAAGACCCTAGGCGGTGGGGCCGGCCTGTCGACCGAGTAGCCGGCAGCCGGCGGGACCCACCAGCCGGCGGGACCCAGCGGCCGGCGGAGAAGCCGGCAGGCGTAGACACTGACGGCTGGGGCCAGTTCCCAGTCGGATTACCATTGTACCCCCGGGGGGTAGGCCTATATAAACCCCCCGGAGCACCCATGCAAAGGGTTCGCACCCAAGCATAGTGGGCACCTCTGCATGTTTGGCTTCCAAGCATAGCACACGCACACACAGCATAGATAGAGAGAAGCAAGAGCTAGCCTTGTTCTTCTTCTCCCTTGATCCCAACAGCTCTAGGAGCGATTGTAGCTACTCTTTATCGAGCTAGTGATCATGCGGAGACCCCGCAGAGCAGGACTAGGGGTGTTATCTCCTCGGAGAACCCCGAACCTGGGTAAGATTCGCCGGCGTGCATGTCTTCGCCTCATCCCGTTTCCAGGCACCGGCGACGTTTTATTGGCTCCCACAATGATAAGCCATCCTTTGGCATATGTCGCACCAACCACCCGACATTTGGCGCCCACCGTGGGGCCAGGTGCACCGTCGTCCGGAGACCTGTTCTGGACGGGAACCCTCTTCTTTCCCCGCGAGCGCAGCCAGCCTGCTGCGCCCGATGGCGTTTGCCTTGACGCGCTGCAAGGCATCGACGACGCCTGCGCAGCGAGCCGCCTCGCCGATCTGCTCGGCAAGACTCGCATCTCCGACGAGCCTGCGTCCGACGCAGGCACCGACTACCCCGAGAGCCGCCTCGTCAGCCTCCTCGACCAACTTCACGTCTCCAGCGAGCCTGCTGCGGACATGGAGTCCGTCGGCTCCACCGACCCGATGCTCATCGACTCCGACACCGCGTTGTTCGACTCCTACCCCTCCGCCGTGGTGGTCTTCGACGACCCACTCCCTCGAGCTGACAGCGGCAGCAGCGCTGTCACCAAAGTGTTGGTCATCAGCCACGTCTCCAACTCGGGCGGGAGCGCCCGCGACGCTCAGCAAGCAGCGATGCACGACCTCTCCATCCCCCTCCCGGCCGACGCCGACGCCGAGACCCTGGAGGCACGCCGTCTTGCCCTCATCACGGAGAGCAAGAAGATAGCCTCGATGAGACGCCTCACCGAGGCCCACCAGCGCGAAGTCGACCGCGCCGCCTTCGGGACGCCGCCGCCGAGCGGCCCGAGCCGAGCCGGCTTCGTCCAGAAGTGCGGCGCAGCCGTTGCCAGCATGCTGGGCGCAGATCGCCCCGTCTACGCCACCCCGCTCGAGAATCTGCGAGCCGCTCAGGCGGCAGCAGAGGAGCTCAATGGGCTGGGAGCCGATGAGCTCCCCTACATGACAAGACGGATCCAGCAGCTGATCGACGCGGCTGCAGAACGGCACGAAGCCGGCGCCCGAGCTGATAGCCATCCCCCGCGCCGGGAGCACGCCACGACGTCCCGCTCGCCGACTGCGAGCGGCACGCGCCAGAAGAAAGACAAGGAGCCGGCTGCCAGCTGCAGCCGGACTCGCATCACTATCGAGCGCGACGCGGATGGCCGCCCTCGGGCGGTCGAACACCAAGGAAACCTGCCGCCTCCCCCGCCTCGAAGAGAAAGACGCCTCACTCCGCCGCCCAGCACGCATCCGACTCTTGGCGACCGACTCGGCCGCCGAGAAGGAGTCGGCGAGAGTGACGCCCGCCACAGGATCGACCGCCTTGCTCGGTCCCTGGCGTTACAAGAAGACGATGTCGGCCCGCCATGCTTTGGCCCCCGCATCCGCGACGAGCCCTTCCCCAAAGGGTTCTCGCTCCCCAGAGATACGCCCAAGTACAACGGCTCGGTGAAGCCGGAAGATTGGCTCATCGACTACTCTACGGCCGTCAGCATCGCCAACGGCAATCGGCGCGTCGCCGTGAAGTACGTCCCCTTGATGCTGCAAGGGACGGCGCGCACGTGGCTCAACAGCCTCAAGCCATACAGCATCAACAGCTGGCTGGACTTCACCGAGGTTTTCGTCCGCAACTTCACTAGCACCTACAAGCGGCCTCCCAAGCCTCGCCAGCTCTCCCTCTGCGTCCAAGGGCCCAACGAGTCGACCCGCGACTACCTCACGCGATGGGCCGAGCTCCGCAACTCCTGCGAGGGAGTGCATGAGGTCCAGGCCATCGAGTACTGCACTGCCGGGTGCCGAGAGGGCACCCTCCTCAAGCACCGACTCCTCTGCGACGAGCCGGCTACCCTCGATGAGTTGCTGATCACCGCCGACAAGTACGCCACTGCCGACTCCTCCATGAAGACCGAGCTCCGAGTGGACGCCTCGGGGAAGGTTGTCGCTCCGGCTCCCAAGACGCCGGCTGGCGACCCAAACCGGCGCCCCTACCAGAACGACCACAAGCGCAAGGGCCCCATGCCGACTTCCTCCAGTCAGAAGGTGGCCACGGTTGAAGACGAGCAGCCCGAGGAGCGGCCCGCCCCCAAGAAGAAGGGAGGCCGGCCGCCCTGGCAGCCGTCCTTCTCCTACGAACAAGCACTCGATGCCCCCTGCAAGTTCCACAGCGGCGCGAAGCCGTCCCACCATACAACACGGAAATGCCACTGGCTCACCCGCATCACCAAGGGCGAAGGGATAGTGCCGCCTCCGCCTCCCGGCCCGCCGCCTCCAGCTCCCCAGCAGCCGGCGGCCCGGCCGGCAGTCGGCGCCATCCAAGACGAGTTCCCCGAAGCGCACGACGCCTACGTCGTCTTCACGAGTCAAGTCGACGACAAGCGCAGCCGACGCCGGCAACACCAAGAAGTAAACGCAGTCGCCTCTAGCACCGCCGAGTTCATGCATTGGTCGGAAAAGCCCATCAGCTGGAGCCAGGCCGACCACCCAGAGGTGATGCCTTCGCCTGGCTCCTATGCTATGGTCTTGGACGTCACCCTTGCGACAGAGAGGCGAGCTGCCAGATTTTCCCGCATCCTGATAGACGGCGGAAGCAGTATCAACATACTGTACCGCGACACCATGGACAAGCTGAACATCAAAGCAAAGCAGCTCATGCCGAGCCGCACTGTCTTCCATGGTATCGTACCCGGCCTATCTTGCTCTCCAATCGGCAAGATCAAAATGGATGTTCTCTTCGGAGACAAAGATCACTTCCGCCGGGAAGCAATATGGTTCGAGGTGGTGGACCTGGAGAGCCACTATCATGCGCTACTTGGCCGACCTACTTTGGCCAAGTTCATGGCTGTGCCCCACTATGCCTACCTGGAGATGAAGATGCCAAGCTCGAAGGGGATCATCACGGTAGCCGGCGACTACAAGAAGTCCATCGAGTGTGCCATGGCCAGCAGCCGGCTGGCCGAGTCCCTTGTGGTGGCGGAAGAGAAGAAGATGCTGGAACGGGTTGTGGCCATGGCCGGCAAGCAGCCGACCTTGTCCCCCAACCCTAAGGACTGTGATTCGCAGGGCTCCTTCCAGCCTGCCAAAGAGACGAAGGAGATACCTCTAGACCCGGAGCACCAGGAGAGGTTCGCCGTGATTGGGGCGAATTTGGACAGTAAATAGGAAGGCGAGCTCGCCGACTTCCTCCGTGAGAATCGAGACATCTTTGCATGGTCCCCAAAGGACATGCCGGGTGTCCCGAAGGATTTCGCCGAGCACAAATTACATGTCCGAGCTGATGCGAAGCCGATCAAGCAACCCCTCCGCCGACTATCAGAAGAGAAGCGAAGAATCGTGGGAGAAGAGATAGCCCGGCTCCTCGCAGCCGGCTTCATCATGGAAGTGTTCTTTCCAGAATGGCTTGCCAATCCAGTTCTGGTTTTGAAGAAGAATAACAAGTGGCGCATGTGTATAGACTACACAAGTCTGAACAAGGCCTGCCCAAAGGATCCGTTTGCTTTGCCACTGATTGACCAAGTGATAGACTCTACAGCCGGATGCGAGCTGTTGTGTTTTTTGGATGCATACTCAGGGTATCATCAGATCAAGTTGGACCCAGCTGACCGCCTGAAGACTGCCTTCATCACACCCTTTGGAGCTTTCTGCTACCTGACAATGACATTCGGCTTGAGAAACGCCGGTGCCACTTTTCAGCGTTGCATGCAGAAATGTCTCTTGAAACAACTCGGTAGAAATGCCCACGTCTACGTAGACGACATTGTGGTGAAGACAGAGAAGCGCGGTACCTTGCTGGAAGTCCTGAAGGAAACATTCGCCAACTTGCGCCGATTCCAGATCAAGCTCAACCCCGAGAAGTGCGTGTTCAGAGTACCAGCCGGTTAGCTGCTAGGCTTCCTGGTCTCCGAACGCGGCATTGAGTGCAACCCTGTCAAGATCAAGGCCATCGAGAGGATGGAGATACCCACCAAGCTGCGAGATGTGCAGAAGTTCACTGGCTGCTTAGCCTCCCTGAACTGTTTTATCAGCCGACTAGGAGAGAAGGCCCTCCCCCTGTACCGACTCATGAAGAAGTCCACTCACTTTGAGTGGAATGATCAAGCCGACCAAGCCTTCCATGACTTGAAGAAAATGTTGACCACTCCGCCTGTCCTGGCTGCGCCGACTGAGAAGGAGCCCATGCTCCTCTACATCGCCGCGACAAACCGAGTCGTCAGCACTGTTGTTGTGGTCCAGCGCCCGGAGGAAGGCCGAGCCCAGCTGGTCCAGAGGCCGGTCTACTATCTCAGCGAAGTACTATCCAGCTCAAAGCAAAACTACCCGCACTACCAGAAGATGTGCTATGGGGTGTACTTCGCTGCCAAGAAATTGAAGCCCTACTTCCAAGAGCACCCCATCACGGTCGTGTGCACTGCCCCGCTCGCCGAGATCATAGGCAGCCGGGATGCATCCGGCCGGGTGGCCAAATGGGCCATTGCCTTGGCGCCCTACACGATCTTCTATCAACCCCGCACCGCCATCAAGTCGCAAGCATTGGCCGACTTCCTCGTCGACTGGGCCGAGACCCAGTACTTACCGCCGGCTCCCGACTCTACCCATTGGCGGATGCACTTTGACGGGTCCAAGATGCGCACCGGCTTGGGAGCCGGCATCATCCTCACCTCTCCCAAAGGCGACAAGCTCAAGTACACGCTGCAGATCCACTTCGCCGCCTCCAACAACGTGGCCGAGTACGAGGCGCTCGTACATGGGCTCCGGCTGGCCAAAGAGCTCGGCATACGCCGGATCCTGTGCTACGGCGACTCCGACTTAGTGGTCCAGCAATCATCTGGCGATTGGGACGCCAAGGACGCGAACATGGCGAGCTACCGCTTCCTCGTCCAGCAGATGAGCGGATACTTCGAAGGGTGCGAGTTCCTTCACGTGCCAAGGGCCGACAACGACCAAGCAGATGCCGTAGCACGGATCGGCTCCACCCGACAAGCCATACCGACTGGCGTCTCCCTCCAGCGCCTCCTCAAGCCATCCATCAAGCCGTCTCCAGAGTCGGATTCCATCTTCGTACCGCCTGCGCCAGAAACAGCCGGATCCGGCTCAAGAAATCCCGCAGGCGGCACGGGGACTTCGACGACTGCCCCGGGTACTGACGTAGTCGCACCCGGCCCAGGGACCTCAGAGCCCGGCCCGGGGACTGCAGCAGTCGGCCCGGGGACTGCAACGACGCAAGAAGTGGTGGTCGACCCCAACGCAACACCCAACCCACCCACCCGAGTCATGGTGGCCACGATAACAGCAGAAGAGGTCACAGCTCCCTCATGGGCCCAGCCCATCCTCAAGTTCCTAGTCAGCAGAGAGCTGCCGGCCGACGAGATCGCAGCAAGACTAGTCCAACGACGAGCCACAGCATACACAATAATCAACAGGGAGCTGGTGAAGCGCAGCGTTACTGGAGTCTTCCAGCGTTGCGTCGAGCCAGAAAAAGGAGTGGCAATCCTCAAAGACATCCACCAAGGCGAATGCGGCCATCACGCCGCCTCACGATCCCTCGTGGCCAAGGCTTTCCGCCATGGGTTCTTCTGGCCGACTGCCTTGGAGGATGCTAAAGAAATAGTCAAGACCTGCAGAGGATATCAAGTCTTCAGTTCCAAACAACACCTGCCGGCTTCTGCCCTCAAGACCATTCCCCTCACCTGGCCTTTCGCCGTCTGGGGACTGGACATGGTGGGCCCTTTCAAGACGGCCCGCGGTGGCTTGACACATCTACTCGTTGCTGTGGACAAGTTCACAAAGTGGATCGAAGCAAAGCCGATTAAGAAGCTGAACGGGCCGACTGCCGTGACATTCATCACCGACATCACTACTCGGTACGGCGTGCCGCACAGCATCATCACCGACAACGGCACGAACTTCGCCAAAGGCGCACTGGCACGTTTCTGCGCGACACAGGGCATCCGACTGGACTTAGCATCCGTTGCCCACCCGCAGTCAAACGGCCAAGTCGAGCGAGCAAATGGACTTATCCTCTCCGGCATCAAACCCCGACTGGTTGTACCACTGGAGCGATCGGCCGGCAGCTGGCTCGAAGAGCAGCCGGCTGTCCTCTGGAGTCTGCGCACTACACCCAACAAGTCAACCGGCTTCACTCCATTCTTCCTCGTGTACGGTGCCGAGGCTGTCATCCCAACAGACATCGAGTTCGACTCGCCTCGGATCACCATGTACACGGAGGAGGAAGCCAAAGAAGCAAGAGAAGACAGCGTCGACCTACTGGAAGAAGGCCGGCTGTTAGCCCTCAGCCGGTCCGCCATCTACCAGCAAGGCCTACGCCGCTACTACAACCGCAAGGTCAAGCCAAGATCCTTCCAAGAGGGCGACCTTGTGCTCCGGCTGATCCAGCGAACAGCCGGCCAGCACAAGCTCTCGGCCCCTTGGGAAGGCCCCTTCGTCGTCAGCAAGGCACTCGGCAACGACTCCTACTACTTGATCGACGCGCAAAAGCCAAGAGCACGCAAGAGAGACGACTCCGGCAAGGAGTCGGAGCGACCATGGAACGCAAACCTCCTAAGACGATTTTACAGCTGAAAAGCAGTATGTATCACGCTACCCCTTTTGTATTAAGTTACAAACCAACAGGCCCCCCGAACAGTACTCAGGGACTCCCTTTTATTTATCTATGGATGACGAGTGTCATATCCATGAATGTCTTATTACATTTTGAATTCTTGTCCGGCACCGGGTCCGACTAGTCGGCCCGGGGACTGGCCGCCTTAAGCTATATTATAAGTTCTTCCCGAAGTCAGCAAAGTAGTGCGCCGGCTCCCCAGTCCTCTCTTGTTGAAAGTCGCAGTTCAAAGAACTGACTGTCCGACTAGCAAGAGAGAAGACAGAAAGGACGCCCACACGAAAACGGCTAAGGAACAACTAACCTATATAGCAAAAAGACGGCCTCTATATACGCCTGCCGACTGTCACAGCAGCCGGCTGGCCGGCTTCCTAAAAACTTAGCTTAAGTCTGGCGGAGCTAAAAGTACTTCCCCCTCCCCAATCGGCCAGGCACTCCCCGGCTACAGATTGCAGAGCAACTGTTTGACTAGGGAGACGGCAACCAAGGGGGGCGGCAAAGGAAAAAAGCAGAAGGACAAAAAGCAAAAGTACAAGGAAAAGCCGATTGCATAACTTATATACATAAAGCCCCCGATAGGCGGCAACAGACTTGAGTTTCAATACACCCAGTGGGTGGAACTGCGCAGACTTAACCAAAAACATTGTTCAAAAGTAACAAGACAGGAAACAAAAGAAAGAAGACAAAGGCGCGAAGGCCGAGTTGGTCGGTGAAGGCAGCTCGCCGGCTGAAGGAGTGGCCGCCTAGCTGGTCCCGGCTTGACCGCCTCCCACAACAGGAGACGCACTCGCACGCAGCGTAGTGCTGGAGGCGCGGTCAGGCTGGCCGGCTGCTCCACCAGCCGGCTCGACGTCTTCACCCTCCTCCTCCTCCTCTTCACCCTCGTCGCTGGAGTCGATCTCCTCCGCCGAGTCCTCGCCGTACGCCGGGTCCAGCCCGAACCAATCTTCCGGCTGGGTGACTCCATTGTCGTCCACCTCGGGGGCGAAGACGTTGGTGTCGGTGTATTCGGCGATCGCCGAAGCTCGCCGAATGATGGTCGGCCGCGCCGGCTCGAGCTCCGTGTCGGCTTGCTTCCGCCAGGTCGCCAGCTGGTCCAAGTTCAGGCCGGGATACCAGGCCTTGACGAACTCCAGCGCCCGCCCAGCGCCGGAGCGAGCCGCTGACGCCTTCCAAGCCTCGAAGCGGCCGACGGCCACCTCCAGCCAGTCGGCGGTCCGGCTGGGAGTGCGCAGGACCACTTGGCCGGGCCAGAGGGCGGCCAAGACCTGCGACCCGGCACGCTGAAGCCGGCGGAGCAGCCTGTGAGCCGGCTGGATACGAGCCTGGATCGCCAGGAGCTGCTCCTCCAGCGAGCGGCCGGCGGTCGGCGAGATCTCGAAGCAGGCTTGCCTCTTCGCCTGACGACGAGCTTCGATGGCCTGGTTGGCAGCAGTTGAGTAGCCAGGGAAGTACTCTGCGCGAAGAAGAAAAGAAAAGAAGAACCCCAAGTCAGAAAAACAAGTCAAAATGACAGATGGCAAGAAAGGACGAAGGGGTAGACGACTTACCGTCAACCAGATCCTCAATCTGGCCATAGCCGGAGACCAGAATCTGCCTGGCTTCGTCCCAGGCGACCGCCTCCGTCTCGAACTCGGCCTGGAGGGCGGCTTCGCGGTCCTGCGCGGCCTTCAGCGCCGCCTTGTGGCTTTCCTCCTGGTCGGCCAGCTTCTTGACCAGGCGGTCGCGCTCCTGCACTAAGGCGGCGAGCTCCGCGTCCTTGGCACGAAGGGCAGTCTGGGACTCCCCCAGCTGTGCCCTCAGACTGGCGTTGGCCGCTGCAGAGACAGAAGAACAAGAAGAACAATGAGAAATCATCAAGGAAGATCCGAGCCGACTGCTCAACAGTCGGCCCGAATCTCGGGGACTACACCCAGTGGGTGCGCTGACGCGCCCCCACATGAGATAAAGATCAAGTTACATACCTCGGCTTTCAGTGAGATCGGCGGTCTTCTGCGTCAGCTCCCGAGCCTGGGAGTTGAAGGCGGCCGCTCGGAGGTTGTGATAGTCCTGCAAGATGGACAGAAGATCGACGTGAGAACGAAAGCAACGATGAGAAATCATCAAGGAAGATCCGAGCCGACTGCTCAGCAGTCGGCCCGAATCTCGGGGACTACACCCAGTGGGTGCGCTGACGCGCCCCCACGAGAGAAATCAAGAAGAAGATGAGAACACTAACCCGGATGGCAGCCCGCGTGGCGAGGAATTCATCGGTGAACTGCCTCAGCGCCGCGGCTTGGCCCTGGAGCCGGGTCCGGACGTCTTGCGCAGCGATGTTCACCACGGCTGTCCCTCCGCCTAGCGTCCACCCTGAGGTAGCGCTGGCCGCCTCCGCGTCTCGGGCCGACGAGCTGGAGCCCACGGCCGGCCGTGGCTCCGACGCCGCTTTCTGCGGCTCCGACGCGGCCTTCCCTGCGCGCCGGCTTGGCGGAACCCGGACCGCCACCGCAGCTCCCGCGGCCGGCTCGCCTTCCGCCGACTGTGTGGGCGCAGGCTCAGTCTGGCCGCCTTGGGCCGCCCCAGTCGGAGGAGTCGGCCCCGGCGCCTCCCTCAATAAGATGACGTCGTCGCCGCTCCCTCCCAGATCCGGCTGGGAACCACTGGCTCCCCCTGGCGAGGGATCCGCGCCCCCGGGCGCCATGGTGCGCAGGGGGGTGACCATCAAGGCCTCCCCTGCCGCCGCTTCGGCCTCGGCCTCTGCCTGGGCCTTGGCTGCGGCCTCGGCAAGCGCCTTCGCCGCCTCCTCCTCCCGAGCTGCCTGGGCGGCGGCTGCCCTCCGTGCCTCCGCCTCCCGCGCTTCCTGCTCCTCCCGCACCTCCCGCGCGTTCCTTTCCGTCGCCTCCAGGAGGGCGGCGCGGGGATCTATGCGGCGGGTGGTGCTCCCAGAGCCCCCTGGCGACTCGACAACGGAGCCGGCAGCCGCCCGCTCGAGTGAAAGTGGAGCTCGGATCAAAGAAAAGAAGACAAAGGTTCAGAAAACCACCCAAGAAAAGAAAGAAGGAGAATACACAGAAAGAGAGAAAGCTTACACTGACACAGCCTGCGGCTGCTTCACCACTTTGCGGAAGCGAGCCGCCTTCGCGGCCGCTTCTTCCCGCCTGGTGGCTGCCGCCCCACCCCTCGGCTTCTTCGTCCGGCTACCGAACATGCCCTGGGCGGCGCGACGTTTCTGGCCTCTACCCCGAGCAGGCTGCGCGCCGGAGGAGCCCGCGCCGCGTCCGGAGACTGGCTGGCGGGGCGGGACGACTTCGGCCTCGTCCTCGTCCAGCCAATCATCGAAGGTCGTGGAGAACCCGGCGCCGCCTGCTTCGCCGCCGGCTTGGCCACCAGCCGGCTCGGCGGCTGCCTCCATATGGACCCCCCCCCAGATCGGGGTCCTCCTGGTCGTGCTCGGTCCGGTCGGGGACGAAGCGGCGCTCCACGTCTGCCCCGCTGGCCGGCCGAAGCAGAGTTTTCTGTCGAAAGAGCGAGCCGACTGAGTTAGAGTCGGCCCGGAGGAACTCGGCGACAAAGAGAAAAAGAGAAGGGGAGTGTACCGTAGGCGGAGGATTGGCGCGGCTGTATGGCTCCTTGCCGAATTGCCAGTCGTCGGGAAGCTGGCAGTTGGCGAGGTAGTTCACCATGTCGGCAGCGTCGGCCTACGGCATCTCCTTGGTACACATCCGGCTCGGATCGAGCTGGCCGCTCATCTGACAGATCAGATGAGACCGGCACTGGAGCGGGAGGACCCGACGTGTGACGAACGCGGCCAGGAGGTCGGGCCCCGTCAGGCCCTCCGTCTGGACCATCACCCGCAGGCGGGCGATGGCGGCGTTTCCTCCCTGCGACAGCGTCACCGCCCGGAAGGACCAGTGGGGCAGCCTCCCCGCCGGCGGGCCGGCTATGTAAGCCGGCAGGTTGACGTAGTCGCCCCGTGGAGCGATGTTCCGCACGTAGAAGTATGATTTCTGCCACTTCTTCACCGATTGGATCAGCGTGATGACGGGGAAGGGGTTGTCGGCGCCCGATCTCCGCGACGCGATGAAGGCGCCAGTGTGGGCCGGCACGCCCTGGCTGCGCGTACCCAGCTTCGACTGTAAGAACTCCCCCCAGAGCTCAAGGGTGGGGAGGACGCCGAGATAGCCCTCGGACAGGGTGGCGAAGGCCGACAGCAGCACCACCGTGTTGGGGGTGAGGTGGTGCGGCTGGAGCTGATAGAAGTCCAGCCAGGTGCGGAAGAAGGCGCTCACTGGCAAGCCGAAGCCGCGCAGGAAGTGCGAGCGGAAGACCACCCGCTCGCCATCCCGCGGCGCCGGCCTGATTTCTTTCTCCGGCGCGAGGCGGACCTCCACTTTGTCCGCACTGGGCAGACGCCGTGTGTCGCGGAGGAAGTCGATGTGGTCGTTGTGGACGATGGAGCCATCCCAATCCCCGCCACGCTGCTCTACGTGGGGAGGCATGGCGGAAGCTAGCACGGCGGAGGAGGAGCGTGCGGAGGAAGAGCGCGGCGGCGAGGCGCTGTTGCGAGAACGAGCAAGGCAAGAAGACGGCGGAAGTAGGAGGAGCGTGCGAAGGCCTGCCGCCCTCCACCTCCCCCTACTTATAGCCTCACGCGGCCGAAGAGGCCGGACGTGGGGGGAGACGTGGGATTAACTGCGCCCACTCCCCCCACGTTTCGCGTTTATTACGCATAAGTGCGAGCCGAAACTGCCGCACGGAACGTGCGTGCGGTTCCGGGATACAAAAGATCCGCGCCTGGGCTGGGGCGCGGACGTGGCGGGCCCCCTCTCTGCGGCAACGTCCCGTCTCGCGCGTGGGCTGGCAGGCTTTCCGGCTACGTGGCGCGCCGTCGACCCGCGGCCCGGCGCGCATGCCAGCGGGTTCCCGCCCTCCGACTCCAGAAGATTTCGGCTCAGGCGACGTGCCTGACCAAGGCCGGCTCCCAGCTGCCGGCTTGTCACGATGGGAAGCTGTTAGAGCTTCTCGAACCCTACTCCACCTTGAAGCCCGATCAGCTTCGGGGACTACTGTCGGAGTAAGTGGCCACGGGTAGCCAAACCGGCTACCCCTAGCTCTTCAGAAAATTTATCAGGCCTTTGGGCCTTCAAGCACTCCAAGCATTTGGGCCGCCTTCCCCAGCCGGCTACCACTAAAGCCGACAACCGGAAGGCGACCCAGCCTCACCGACTCCAAGAAGCCGGCCAAGAAGAACGCCGACTCCTAGAAGCCGGCCAAGACCACGACCGCCCCTACATAACGACGACCTGACGGGGCATGGCCACAGTGCGGCCCACGACCCCCGAAGCCCGAGGCAGGCATGGTTACAGGAGGCCGTACGGGAGGGATGTCTCCCGTGCGGCCGGGCACTGTAGCCACGCCAGCTACGACGTCATCCACGACCCACTCCTGCACGGCCCAAGGACTGCGGGCCCCTTCAGCCAGAGGGAGGCGTGAAGGCGGCCCGGCCTTTCCTAGTCGGCCAGGAGCATAGCCGGCCTCCAGAAGCTGGCGACTCCCTTCCTCGAAGCAGGAGCCCATTTAAGGAGACAAGACGAGGTGAGGCTACAGTGATAGCCCCCGACGCGGATCACTGTAGCCATGCTTACCTCGAAAAATCCCTCATCATCAGAGGCGCGGCTACAGTAAGCAGCCGCCGACAAGACCCTAGGCGGTGGAGCCGGCCTGTCGACCGAGTAACCGGCAGCCGGCAGGACCCACCAGCCGGCGGGACCCAGCGGCCGGCGGAGAAGCCGGCAGGCGTAGACACTGACGGCTGGGGCCAGTTCCCAGTCGGATTACCATTGTACCCCCGGGGGGTAGGCCTATATAAACCCCCCGGAGCACCCATGCAAAGGGTTCGCACCCAAGCATAGTGGGCACCTCTGCATGTTTGGCTTCCAAGCATAGCACACGCACACACAGCATAGATAGAGAGAAGCAAGAGCTAGCCTTGTTCTTCTTCTCCCTTGATCCCAACAGCTCTAGGAACGATTGTAGCTACTCTTTATCGAGCTAGTGATCATGCGGAGACCCCGCAGAGCAGGACTAGGGGTGTTATCTCCTCGGAGAACCCCGAACCTGGGTAAGATTCGCCGGCGTGCATGTCTTCGCCTCATCCCGTTTCCAGGCACCGGCGACGTTTTATTGGCTCCCACAATGATAAGCCATCCTTTGGCATATGTCTCACCCACCACCCGACAGTCGCCTATTCGGGTTCCATCCGCAAGGAGATCCGGCCGGGGTTTCCACTACGACCCCAAACGATGTGTGCAGGGTTCCCAAGCCCACCAAACGGGTGCGACTTGGTACACCGGGCCATGGTGCCATGTTTGTCCCAAGCCCACCTGGCCAGGTGCCACTTGGTAGACTACTAACACAACCTACAAACGCCAGAAACTAGTTGCAACTCCTGGACAAAGATCGAGGTGATTAATAAGCCGAGAGGGTCAAGTTACCGGAACCCAATGTGTGGTAGTCAATGTCTTGTGTCACAAACACAGAACTCAGTTCCTGAGGACGGTGGCAATGAGACCACCCACCATGTACTCCTACATGGCCTCTCACCGCTACCTTTAACAAATCGTGTTCACACACTTAGCTCTCAACAGTAGGACATGTTCACAACATTCCAATTCATCCCCGATGAATCGAACCTAACACAACTCTAAGCAATAGCAAGTATGACAAACAAGTATGAATGAGTAGGCATATCATGGCTCAAGCAAATTCTACTCATGCTAGTGGATTTCAACTATTTACTGTGGCAGAGAGAGGTCATGCAGAGGAAAGGGTTCATCTACCGCAACATGTAATAGTTGAATCCTTGTTGTCCTAATGCAGTAAAAGAGAGGAGGAGCGAGAGAGTGGGATTGTATCGGAATGCTCAAAGGGGGTTTGCTTGCCTGACACTTCTGAAGATAGTATAGCTCTTCATCAATGTCATTAAACTCATCATCGGAACCACGTCTAGGCGCTCACGTCGAGAAGCTTAGCGGGCTCGAGGAGGGGGTGGTGACGGCGTGCGGTCGCCGGCGATCTCGGTGACCAGGTTGAAAAAGATGGCGGTGAGGGTGTTCGGGGTCGTCTGGCAGAGCTTGTCTCGATGGAGAGGGCGAAGAAGACGCGGAGGAGCTTCTGGACTCAGTGGTAGGGCGAGGGGTGACTGGTGGCCACGGGTACGGCGATCGGCGTCAGCGAGCTCACCCGGTTGAGCTTGTGTTCTTCCGGGAGAGAGGGGAAAGTGGGTGAGAGTGAGAGGGTTGTGCACGAGGCATGCGTGGCGTCGTCCGGGAGGTCTAGAGGGAGGCGGCAAGCAGGAGGTGGCCGAGGCGCGTGCTTGCGTGCGGTGGCCACACGCCTCTCAACCTCTTGGTGGGAGGTTGAGGGTGACTGGCGCTGGCCAGTGGGCTGGGCCGCTACAGTGCCAGATCAGGTAGGCTGGCCCAGGTAACTCTCTCTCTCTGCCCCTTTTCCTATTTTGTTCTATTTTCTATTTTTGTAATTGTTTTTGATTTAGTTTTGGCACTAAACCATTTTGTAAAATTCTGAAACTTTTTATGGGCACTAACTGAATTATTTCAGAGACCCTCAGCAAGTTTCAAAATATTTGGAGCTATAAAAATATTTGTAGAATTTTAAAGCTCCAATTCAAATACATATTGATTTAATTCAAAGCCCAAATATGTCCTGAAAAATGTAAACCATCTTTGGTAGATGCTTCCACCTTAATCCAGAAATGATGAACATTTTTAAGGGAATTTTGAGTTCATTGAAAAAGATTTTATTCAACCCTATTTGATTTACTTGATGCTAGGGTTTGGATCAATCCCCATTTCATGTTTAAATGCAATTTAAACATGATGCAACACATGACTAGCTAGCCCACAGCATACCAGAACTAGGGATGTGACAACTCACCCCCACTAAACAAGAATCTCGTCCCGAGATTCAAGATGTGATGTAAGAGGGAAGGGGGACACGAAACTGATACAGTCTTCATGAACCAACTTGCACTTCATAAGAACATTGATTCCTTGCAACATGTTGATCTTAACATCCTTGTCTTCGAGAACTTCACCCAACATGACGACAAAAGGGGAACGGAAACTCTACAGGGATCAGTCTTCACGTAGATTGAGCAACTCACCACCAAGTCACAGAATGAGACATTGAAACATCTCTTGAGCTGAGTCACAAAACACATATCAGGGGTGATGGTAAAGAGCCGATGACAAAGGTTCAATTTTGGTAGGCAACAATTCCATGCTCAAGTAGATGGTGAGTGAGTGTCAAAGTAGCGAGGAGATAAGTTCCCGTGATTCCATAACGGGGCACCTTAGAAGAGGTGACTCATTGGATAATTCCCTTAAGTGGGAAAAATAATTACTTTTGATATCTAGATCATTGAAACTCTCTATACCAGCCTAAGGCAAACCTCAATCGATCGTTTGAAGGAGTTCGTAAGAATGGCATACTCAGACTAAAATGGATGATGTGGATTGCATTGTTGAAGACAGCACAATGGCTGATTTTTGCTTATCATCAGAAATGGATGGGGACCATGGTAGGAACACTTTTGAAGATTATCCTGGACAGCAACTGCTGAGAAAGGCAGCCCATGGTGAAAAGGCACAATGGCGGTGCAAGCTGAGAACAAAATGCAATGTCGGGAATGTTCCAACCATCACATCTGCCTGAGATTCCGATTTGGTTAGTAATAGGATACTCCAGACTCAACATGTCTGCAAAAGAAAGTTTTCAACACAATTCGACGAGATGATGTTGCGAGATTCTCGGGGAATGGACTACGGAAGCAAGCTCCAAAACATGAGCTGGTTCTGCTACACACATGTGAACACGTTGTCCCAGACAAGCATGACCACATGGTAGTCTTACAACAAAACACTCTCGAGTTCAGGTGGGGAACCATAATCGAGGATATCGAAGTCCTTGCATAAGGCATGTGTAGGATCGAAAGTACGTCTAGAGGGGGGTGATTAGACTACTTGACCAAATAAAAATCTAGCCTTTTCCCAATTTTGGCAGATTTTAGCAACTTAGTAATAGTCAGGCAAACAACCTACACATGCAAGTCTAAGAGTATAGCAGCGGAATGTAAAACATTGCACATGAAGGTAAAGGGAGGATTTTGGAGGGAGCAAACGCAATGTAGACACGAAGATTTTTGGCGTGGTTCCGATAGGTGGTGCTATCATACATCAACGTTGATGGAGACTTCAACCCACGAAGGGTAACGGTTGTGCGAGTCCACGGAGGGCTCCACCCACGAAGGGTCCACGAAGAAGCTACCTTGTCTATCCCACCATGGTCATCGCCCACGAAGGACTTGCCTCACTAGGGTAGATCTTCACGAAGTAGGCGATCTCCTTGTCATACAAACTCCTTGGTTCAACTCCACAATCTTGACGGAGGCTCCCAAGTGACACCTAACCCATCTAGGAGACACCACTCTCCCAAAGGTAATAGATGGTGTGTTGATGATGAACTTCTTGCTCTTGTGCTTCAAATGATAGTCTCCCCAACACTCAACTCTCTCTCACAGATTTGGATTTGGTGGAAAGATGATTTGAGTGGAAAGCAACTTGGAGAAGGCTAGAGATCAAGATTCATATGGTTGGAATGGAATATCTTGACCTCAACACATGAGTAGGTGGTTCTCTCTCAGAAAATGTATGCTGGAAGTGTAGGCATGTTCTGATGGCTCTCTCCACGAATGAAGAGTGGGTGGAGGGGTATATATAGCCTCCACACAAAATCTAACCGTTACACACAAATCACCAAACTCGGTGGTACCGAATAATGAAACTCGGTCAGACCGATTTAGTTCAAAATGTGAATGTTTGGATTTTTGGTGGGACCGACATGTCAACTCGGTGGGACCGATTTCATTAGGGTTATGGCGTAATGTAATCTCGGTGAGACCGATTACACAAACTCGGTGGGACCGATTTTGGTAATAAGCTAACCAGAGAGTTGCTCAGGAAAACTCGGTGGGACCGATTCGCTCATTTCGGTGAGACCGAAACGTTATGAAGGGGAAACTGAGAGTTTGCATTGCGAACTCGGTGGGACCGATCGCTCATCTCGGTTGGACCGAAACGTTACGAAGGGAAAAAGAGAGGTTGCAATCCCATCTCAGTGAGACCGAGATCCCTATCGGTGAGACCAAAGTGACTAGGGTTTGTGGCAGTGGCTATGTCAAATGAACTCGGTGGCGCCGGATAGAATGTTTCGGTGGGGCCAAGTTTGACTTTTGGTTTGGGACATATGTGGATATGAGAAAGTAATTGAGGGTTTTTTGAGCATATCACTAAGCATTTTGAGCAAGCAATCCATTAAGCAACACCTCATCCCCATTTAATAGTATTGGCTTTTCCTATGGACTCAATGTGATCTTGGATCACTAAATGTGAAATGTAGAGTCTTGAGCTTTAGAGCTTGAGCCAATCTTTTGTCCTTAGCATTTTGAGGGGTCCACATTTCTAATCCATGCCATGCCAATCATTGAGCTTTCCTGAAATATTTATCTTGAAATGGCATTAGCTCAATGAGCTATATGTTGTTAGGAATTACCAAAACCACCCAGGGATAGTTGCACTTTCATCATGCTCTTAAGAAGGAACTTCTTCTCCTTGAACAAATCAATCAGTGGCTTCGTGTCCTAGGAAATACATATGGGATGAAGAAGATCAGTCTATTAGACCATAAAATACATCGCACATGCATGACTGACTTGGGATGATTCCAGAGGAAGCAAACTAACTTTCTCGAATTCATGGCGGCAACTTGCACCAAATGCACGTGAATTAGAGGAACTCACTTCTTTCATCCAAATATAGGTTTCATGAACGGAACACGAAGATAATGCTTACAAAAGTTTCCAACACTAGCTTGATGTTCAACATGAATCATGGAGGAGATAAAATGCTGCTGATGGGCCCAAAATCAACTCATCGATATTTCCATATCACTGGAATTCCACCATTATGTGAACAAGGTGATAGCATTGGTCAGACCAAAAGATGTATTGGTGTATGTACCATCAACATTATGAACATCGTTAGTTCTGATTTGATTTGAGGATAGCCCACACTCAAATCAAAGTTTGTACAAGACAATTGATCACGAGGATCAATCGATGAAGATATCGTCTTTCTTCAACACACACATAAATGCATAGATATCCCTTCAGAACGAACAAAGTTAGGCAAAGCTTTTATCTTCCAACTCTCCAAGTTGTTGTTTAGCTTAACCAACTAGCTCAGTGGTATCCGACACAGATTCCAGGAGAAGGGGTGGTTTACAAGAAACCAGCTTGATCACGAGCTCAACATAACAGTCAGGGAACAACCTAGTGATACTTTCGAGAAGATATTTGGAAAATCACGAACCACCGATATGTCATTAAGCTCGAGAACAATCTTGCTTTTCAGGGCAAGATGACATGACCAAAAGATTGAGGGATTGACGCAATCCTAACTCGTTGATCGAAGAGTGCACCAGGAAAAATGGACTAGGTAGCACGGTCAATCTTAGAGTGATAACTCAACAACCAACATGCTAAGAATGAATTATTGTCCATTAACTACCAAGCAACGGAGTTGCTAGGAGTATTGATTTCACACATCACAATTCACTTGCCGGCATTCCGGTTACAACAACACAGAGACCGAGGAATGAACGATGATGGCGAGAAGTATCACTGTATCAAGAGTTGATGGGAGGTGGTGCAATTCCCATGACATTCTTGACATAAACATGGTAATGCCCCAAGGTAGAATAGAACGAAAGATGGATTGGCATTTTGATCTGCAGAACACAAATACTTTGACCCAACCCTCGAAATGGACGAGGTACTGAATTTTTTTTCTCCTAGTCATTCCGGAATAGGATGGCTTGAAGGACCACAAGAATAATGGGCATCGATTAACACAAATGTACACATACTCTTGGCTATCAACTGATAGATGATGGTCGGGATACAACTGAAGAGGAACAACTCAAAGGAACATATATCTTTTTGAGTTGTGGATGCATAGGTTAGTAAGTCGAACAAAGCTCAACATATTTCTTTCGGATAACCCATGCGGAAGAAGAAGGACTGTCAGAGTCACAATGTAGAATGGAGAACTCATCAGAGCACTCTGGTTGTGATCTTTTGGTTCAAAACAACTTCTGCCACATTGATCCATGGCATTTGGAAGCATGATATACCACGGACCTTGAAAACTATCACAAGGTTACAAATATCCTAAAGGAACTTGCAAACACTATCAACATGACTGAGTAGAGTGACTCTCGGCTTCAAAACCCAGGAATAAAATGCCTACTAACTAAATGGCATCACGGGTTGCTTTCGAGAATGACGGCCAGAATCATCACAGTGGGAACACAAAACATAGCTAGATTACTAGGTAGTTCTCTAAGATACACTAGTGTCATAATAATCGCTCCAACGTATATGTTGAGGCAATGGAGTACCTCAACTAAGCAATTGGTGTGGTTGATCTGGCCCAAAAGGACATCGAAAACAGAAGGAAAGGATTTTGCAAATGCATCAGATTCTTTAGAAACCCGGGATGACTCGGACAACATAACGGTTGTAAATGCTCAAAAAGATTTGAGACATCCCGCAAAATGGTGGCATAACCACTCAACATCACAATATCAAGGTTCTAGGACCAACTGACAACACAAGGAAGTAGTAGGAACTGAACTGAGGCTTGAATCCAACAATCCTCTAAGTCTACGGATTAGTAACACGTGATCCTGATAGAAAGAATAGAAAGCCTAGTTCATAATCCCCATAGAAAAGAAGAGGGTGACTCAGATCAAAAGGGCATAAGATAAAGGAGTAATAAGAGCCTTACTTTCCCTTCGATAATCAATTCCCTAATATAACTAAAGCATTTCTAGACTCAACTTCGACCAGTTTGGCTTGTTAATCCTACAGGCAGTCAGGCATGATACCAAAGCTGTCAGGACCCCAATCCTAGGTCACATCGATCTAGCATGTAGCACATCATATCACTTTGCAGCCTCACGCTCGGTATTCCCACGGGTGCCACCTTACTTGGCCCGGGACCATTTGGCCTTTTGGCTCACGTATATGGTAGTGCCGCTAGCATCCATATGACAAAGAACCCGGGCCGATATGACTAGTTGTAAACCCAAGGTGGCGCTAACTTATAGGGACAGGCATACATGACCCAGCAACGAACGTGTCGATCAACAACGTATGAACCCAAGTCATAGCAAGATAGAAGGACTTAAAGGAACAACGTGTGACATTTCCCCGAAGGGACAGACACAAGAACGTAGAAGGACACATGCCGGCCAGCCTAAGTGTTTCAGAGCAGTAGCAAGCTACCATGGCTCAGTGGAAGCACTAGGAGACATTTCCCGGTAAGAGAGGCTACCAAGAATAAACAACTACGTTGTCGGATCCCACACATACCTAGCATTTCATTAACATAGACACAATATGATCGATATGTGCAAATACAACATGGCATCACAACAAAACTCTATGACTCAAAGTATTTATTCATTAGGATCCAAGGAGCCAGATATTACAAACATGGGTCTGATGACCCAGCATTCAAGTCATACAAGCAATAAGCACATGCAGAATCTTAACTTGTCTGAGTACAGACAACTACAAATGAAAAACGATGAGAAGCCTAACTATCTACAAGACCCTGCCGAGGGCACAAGATCATAGCTGAGGTAACAAGCTAAACGTCGAAGTCCATGTGGAACTACTAGTGAGACTGAAGTCTCTCTGCAAAAACATAAATTAAGAAAACGTGAGTACAAATGTACCCAGCAAGACTTACATCAGAACTAGCTACATATGCATCATTATCAACAAAGGGGTGGTGGAGTTTAACTGCAGCAAGCCAGCTTTGACTCAGCCATCCATAGCACTCACGCTTATCTTGCGCATTTTAGAGTATCCACTTTCACTTGTCTATGAACTGCATAAGCAACCCAGTAGTCCTTTATCGCAGACGCGTCTATTCGAATAGATCATGTTAACCCTGTAGGGGTGTACTTCTTCACACACGCTCTCGCCACTTACCGCCATGTACACGTCATGTATCTTGGCATCCTTCAAGCGAAGGCCTGGCGAGGCTGTCGGCCACGACCTGACTAACCACACAAGTCTCTAGTCCAGGTTTATCGCCTATTCGGGTTCCATCCACAAGGAGATCTAGCCGGGGTTTCCACTACAGCCACAAACGTTGTGTGTAGGGTTCCCAAGCGCACCAAACAGGTGCCACTTGGTACACCGGGCCACGGCGCCTAGTCTGCCCCAAGACCACCTGGCCGGGTGCCACTTGGTAGATTACTAACACAACCTACAAACACCAGAAACTAGTTGCAAGTCCTGGACAAAGATTGAGGCGATTAATAAGACGAGAGGGGTCGAGTTACCCAAACCCAATGTGTGGTAGTAACTGTCTTGGGTCACAAACACAGAACTCAGTTCCTGAGGATGGTTTCAATGAGACAACCCACCATGTACTCCTACATGTCCTCTCACTGCTACCTTTACCAAATCGTGTTCACACACTTAGCTCTAAACAGTAGGACATGTTCACAACATTCCAATTCATCCCCAATGAATCGGACCTGACACAACTCTAAGTAATAGCAGACATGAGAAACACGCATAAATGAGTAGGCACATCATGGCTCAAGCAAATCCTACTCATTCTAGTGGGTTTCAACTATTTACTGTGGCAAAGACAGGTCATGCAGAGGAAAGGGTTCAACTACCGCAACATGTAACAGTTCAATCATTGTTGTCCTAATGCAGTAAAAGAGAGCAGGAGCGACATAGTGGGATTGTATCGGAATGCTCAAAGGGGGTTTGCTTGCCTGGCACTTCTAAAGATAGTATAGCTCTTCATCGGTGTCATCGAACTCATCGTCGAAACCACGTCTAGGCGGTCACGTCGAGAAGTTCAGTGGGCTCGAGGAGGGACTAGTGACGGCGTGAGGTCGGCTGCGTTCTCGGTGACCGAGGTTGAAGAAGACGGTGGTGAGCACGTTCGGGGGTGTCCGGCGGGGCTTGGCTCGATGGAGAGGGCGAGGAAGATGCGGCGGAGCTTCTGGACTCAGCGGCTGGGCGAGGGGTGGACGGTGGCCACGGGTACGGCGATCGGCGTCGGCGAGCTCGCTCGGTCGAGCTCGTGTTCTTGCGGGATAGAGGGGAAAGTGGGTGAGAGTGAGAGGGTTGTGCACGGGGCATGGTGGCGTCGTCCGGGAGGTCCAGAGGCAGGCGGCAAGCAGGAGGTGGCCGGGGCGCATGCTTGCATGCGGTGGCCACACGCCTATCATCCTCCTGGCGGAAGGTTGAGGGTGACTAGCGCTGGCCAGTGGGTGAGGGAGTCCTGGATTAAGGGGTCCTCGGGAGTCCGGACTATGTAACGTGGGCCGGACAGATGGGCCATGAAGATACAAGACAGAAGACTCTCTCCCGTGTCCAGATGGGACTCTCCTTAGCGTGGATGGCAAGCTTGGCGTTCGGAAATGAAGATTCCTTCCTCTGTAACCGACTTTGTACAACCCTAGTCCCCTCCGGTATCTATATAAACCGGAGGGTTTAGTCTGTAGAGGCAATCATAATCATACAGGCTAGACTTCTAGGGTTTTTAGCCATTACGATCTCGTGGTAGATCAACTCTTGTAATACTCATATTCATCAAGATCAATCAAGCAGGAAGTAGGGTGTTACCTCCATAGAGATGGCTCGAACCTGGGTAAACATCATGTCCCCAGTCTCCTATTACCATCAACCTTAGACGCACAGTTCGGGACCCCCTACCCGAGATCTGCCGGTTTTGACACCGACATTGGTGCTTTCACTGAGAGTTCCACTGTGTCGTCACTAGAAGGCTCGATGGACCCGTCAATCATCTACAACGATGCTACCCTGAGGGAGGTCTTTCTCCCCGGCCAGATCTTCGTATTCGGCGGCTTCGCACTACGGGCCAACTCACTTGGCCATCTAGAGCAGATCGACAGGTACGCCCCTGGCCATCAAGTCAGGTTTGGAAGCTTGAACTACGTTGCTCATATCCGCGAAGACTTGATCTTCGACGGATTCGAGCCCACGGCAGCCACTCCCTGCCACCGCGATGATGATGACCTAAATCTGTCATCGGACCATACCCAGGAGATAGCGCCTGTAACTGCTCTGGCCCTAGATCCGGAGTAGATTGCACCATCCGAGGACGGGAAGCTCAACCCTGCCATGGAAGCTGCAGACTCAGCGCCGTTGGAGCCGCACACAGACCCAACCTCGAGCGGGATTTGTGCCACCGGAACCTCAGACTCGTCTCCGGCCATAGGTTCCGAACCACGGGCGTCCACGTACATCGAGCTTGATCAGGCGTTGATCATCGATTTCAGCTCCGCGGACATCTTCCGGCACTCACCTTTAGGCGATGTGCTAAACTCATCAAGCCCTTGGCTCCCCTATCTCTCTCGTTACTCCATAGTTCCACCGCCTCGTCCCGGCGACGCTTAGGCGAAGCGCTCTCGGTGTTCCACCACCACCATCACCACCATGCCGTCGTGTTGGTTGTGATCCCATCTACTTCTCTTCTCCCGCTTGCTGGATCAAGAAGGAGGAGACCTCATCGAGCTGCACGTGTGCTAAACTCAGAGGTGCCGTCCGTTCGGCACTAGATCGGTTGGATCATGATCGGATCGCGAAGAGTACTACTACATCAACCGCGTGATAAACACTTCTGCTTTCGGTCTATGAGGGTACTTAGACACACTCTCCCCCTCTCATTGCTATGCATCTCCTAGATAGATCTTCCGTGAGCGTAGGAATTTTTTTTGAAATTGCATGGCACGTTCCCCAACAGTGGCATCCGAGCCAGGTCTATGCGTAGATGATATGCACGAGTAGAACACAAAGAGTTGTGGGTGATGATAGTCATACTGCTTACCACCAACGTCTTATTTTGATTCGGCGGTATTGTTGGATGAAGCAGCCAGGACCAACCTTACATGACCTCGTTCATGAGACCGGTTCCACCGACAGACATGCAACTAGTTTTGCATAAAGGTGGCTGGCGGGTGTCTGTTTCTCCAACTTTAGTTGAATCGAATTTGACTATGGCCGGTCCTTGTTGAAGGTTAAAACATCAAACTTGATGAAACATCGTTGTGGTTTTGATGCGTAGGTATGAACGGTTCTTACTAGAAGCCCGTAGCAGCCACGTAAAACATGCAACAACAAAGTAGAGGACGTCTAACTTGTTCTTGCAAGGCATGTTATGATGTGATATGGTCAAGACATGATGTGATATACATTGTTGTATGAGATGATCATGTTTTGTTAAAGTTATCAGCAACTGGCAGGAGCCTTATGGTTGTCACTTTACTGTATGAAATGCAAACGCCATGTAATTGCCTTACTTTATCACTATGCATTAGTGATAGTTGTAGAAGCAATAGTTGGCGAGACGACCACGACGCTACGATGGAGATCAAGGTGTCAAGCCGGTGACAATGGAGATCATGACGGTGCTTTTGAGTTGGAGATCAAAAGCACAAGATGATGATGGCCATATCCTGTCACATATTTTGATTGCATGTGATGTTTATCTTTTATATGCATCTTATTTTGCTTAGTACGGCGGTAGCATTATAAGATGACCCCTTAACTAAATTCCAAGGTATAAGTGTTCTCCTTGAGTATGCCCCATTGCGAAAGTTCTTCGTGCTGAGACACCACGTGATGATGGGGTGTGATAGGCTCTACGTTCACATACAATGGGTGCAAGATAGTTTTGCACATGCGGAATACTCAGGGTAAACTTGACGAGCCTAGCATGTACAGACATGGCCTCGGAACACTGGAGACCAAAAGGTCGAACGTGAATCATATAGTAGATATGATCAACATAGAGATGTTCGCCACTGATGACTTCTCCATCTCACGTGATGATCGGACATGGTTTAGTTGATTTGGATCACGTGATCATTTAGATGACTCAAGTGATGTCTATCTAAGTGGGAGTTCTTAAGTAATATGATTAATTGAACTTAATTTATCATGAATTTAGTCCTGACAGTATTTGTAAATTGTGTCATAGATCAAAAGCTCGCGATATAGCCCCCCGTTTATTTTTTATATGTTCCTAGAGAAAAATGAGTTGAAAGATGATAGTAGCAATGATGCAGACTGGGTCCATGGTCTGAGGATTATCCTCATTGCTGCACAGAAGAATAATGTCCTTGATGCACCACTAGGTAACAGACCTACTGCAGGACCTGATGCAGACGTTATGAACATTTGACAAGCTCGGTATGATGACTACTTGATAGTTTAGTGCACCAGGCTTTACGGCTTAGAACCGGGATTCAAAAACGTTTTGAACGCCACAGAACATATGAGATGTTCCAAGAGTTGAAATTGATATTTCAGACTCATGCCGATGTCGAGAGGTATGATACCTCTAACAAGTACTTTGCCTACAAGATGGAGGAGAATAGCTCAGCTAGTGAGCATGTTCTCAGAATGTCTGGGTACTACAATCGCTTGAATCATGTCGGAGTAAATGGCCACGGGTAGCCTAACCGACTGCCCCTGGCTCTTCGAAAAATTACCAGGCCAATCGAGCCTTCAAGCATCCAGAGCACGGGGCCGCCTTCCTCTGGCCGGCTATCCCCAAGCCCGACTACCAGAAGGCGACCCGGCCTCAAAAACCTTCCCGAAGAAAGCTACGAGATGGCCGACTCCAAGAAGCCGGCCCCACGAGGACTGACTCCCAGAAGCCAGCCATGAAGAAGGCCGACTCCCAGAAGCCGGCCGAGACTTCACCCACCAGGGCTGCACCCACATAACGGTGATAAGACGGGGCGTGGCCGCAGTACAGCCTGCCACCCTCGAATCCCGGAGCATGCATGGCCACAGTGCGTCGTACGGGTCAGCCATCCCCCGTCCAACGCGGCAGTGTAGCCATGTTGACCGCGACGTCACCCACGACAGGCGCTAGTATGGCCCGCGAGCGGTGGGCCCCTTCAGCCAGAGAGACGCTCGAAGGCGGCCCGGCCTCCCCTAGTCGGCTTGGGGCATAGCCGGCTACCAATAGCCGGCTACCTCCCTCCCTCGAAACATGTGCATCATTAAGGAGACAAGACGAGGTGAGGCTACAGTGAGAGCCCGCCAGGCGGCGGCACTGTAGCCACGCTTACCACGACAAAACCCTCGTCATCAGGGGCGAGGCAACAGTAACCAGCCGCCGACAAGGCCCCCAGGCGGTGGGGCCGGCCTGTCGACCAAGAGGCCGGCAGCCGGCTGGGCCCACCAGTCGGCGGAGAAGCCGGCGAGCACAGACACTGATGACTGGGACCCGCACCCAGCCGGATTACCATTGTACCCCTAGGGGTGGGCCTATATAAACCCCCCGGGCACCCATGCAAAGGGTTGATCTGGAAGATAGTTTTAGCCACCACGTAGAGGGAAGAGGAGAGCTAGCCTTGCCTTTCTTCCTCCTCTAGGCAAACAGCTCAAGGAGCACTTGTAGCTACTTGTGTTGATCCAGTGATCATGCGGAGACCTCGCAGAGCAAGACTAGGGGTGTTATCTCCATGGAGAGCCCGAACCTGGGTAAGACTCGCCGGCGTTTATGTGTTCGCCTTATCCCGTTTCTAGGCACCGGCGACGTCTTACTGGCTCCCACAATGATATGCCACCCATTGGCATGTGTCGCACCTACCACCCGACATTTGGCGCCCACCATGGGGCCAGGTGCACCGTCATCCGGAGACCTGTTCTGGACGGGAACCCTTTTTCTTCCCCGCGAGCGTAGCCAGCCCGCTACGCCCGAAGGCGCTTGCCCTGACGCGCTGCAAGGCGTCGACGACGCCTGCGCGGCGAGCTGCCTCGCCGACCTTCTTGGCGAGACTCGCATCTCCGACGAGCCTGCGTCCGACGCGGGCACAGACTACCCCGAGAGCCGCCTCGTCAGCCTCCTCAGCCAGCTTCACGTCTCCAACGAGCTTGCGATGGACTTGGAGTCGGTCGGCTCCACCGACCCGATGCTTGTCGACTCTGACACGGCATCGCTTGACGCCTTCCCCACCAACGTGGTGATCATCGACGACCCTCTCCCTCGAGCCGACAGTGGCAGCAGCGCTGTCACTGAGGTGCTGGTCATCAGCGACGGCGCCGTCTCGGGCGAGAACGCCCACGACGCCCTACAAGCGGCGCTGCACGACTTGTCCGTCCCCATCCCGGCCGACGCCGACGCCGAGACTCTAGAGGCACGCTGCCTTGCCCTCATCGCGGAGGGCCAGAAGATAGCATCCATGAGACACCTCACTGAGGCTCACCAGCGCGAAGTCGACCGCGCCGTCTTTGGTATGCCGCCTCCTGGCAGGCCGAGCCGAGCCGGCCTCGTCAAGAAGCGCGGCGCGGCCATCGCCAGCATGCTGGGAGCAGACCGCCCAGTCTACGCCACGCCACTCGAGAACCTGTGTGCCACTCAGCCGGCCGTAGACGAGCTGAACGGGCTGGGGGCTGATGAGCTCCCCTACATGACTAGACGCATCCAGCAGCTGATCGACGCGGCCGCAGAACGGCATGAAGCTGGCGCCCGCGCTGAGAGTCCTCCCCCAAGCCAAGAACACGCCGCGACATCCCGGACGCCGACTGCAAGCGGCGTCCGCGCAAGAAAAGACAAGGAGCCGGCTGCTAGCCGCAGCCGGACTCGGGTCACCATTGAGCACGACGCAGAAGGCCGCCCCCGAGCGATGGAACGACAAGGCAATCCGCCTCCCCCCGCCTCGTGGGGAGAGATATCCCACCCCGCCGCTTGTCACGCATCCGACTCTCGGCGGCCGACTAGGCCACCGCGAAGGAGTCGGCGAGAATGATGCCCGCCACCGGATCGACCGCCTAGCGCGATCCTTGACGCTAGAAGAAGAAGATGATGTCGGCCCGCCTTGCTTTGGCCCCCGCATCCGCGACGAGCCGTTCCCCAAAGGGTTCTCACTCCCAAGAGACACGCCAAAATAGAACGGCTCCGTGAAGCCGGAAGATTGGTTGATCGACTACTCTACCGCAGTCAGCATAGCAAACAGCAACAGACGTGTTGCCGTGAAGTACGTCCCTCTCATGCTTCAAGGCACGGCACGCATCTGGCTGAACAGCCTCAAGCCCTACAGCGTCAACAGCTGGCTAGACTTCACGGAAGTCTTCGTCCGCAACTTCACCAGCACATACAAGCGGCCTCCCAAGCCCCAACAGCTCTCCTTATGCGTCCAAGGGCCCAGCGAATCGACTCGCGACTATCTCACACGTTGGGCCGAGCTCCGCAACTCCTGCGAGGGGGTGCATGAGGTTCAAGCCATAGAGCACTTCACCGCCGGGTGCCGAGAGGGCAGCCTCCTCAAGCACCGACTCCTCTGCGACGAGCCGACTACCCTCAACGAGCTGCTGATCATAGCAGACAAGTACGCCACGGTCGACTCCTCGATGAAGACCGAGCTCCGAGTGGACGCCTCTGGAAAGGTGCTCGCTCCGGCTCGCAAGACGCCGACTGGTGACTCCAACCGACGCCCCTACCAGAACGACCACAAGCGCAAGGCCCCTATGCCGCCTTCCACCAGTCGGCAAGTAGCCACCGTCAAAGATGAACAACCCAAAGAGCGGCCCGCGCCCAAGAAGAAGGGCGGCAGGCCGGCTTGGCAGCCGGCCTTCTCCTACGAGCAAACTCTTGATGCCCCCTGCAAGTTCCACAGCGGCGCGAAGCCGTCCAACTACACGACCCGGAAGTGCCATTGGCTCACGGGGATCTCCAAGGGCGAGGGGCTGGTGCCGCCTCCACCTCCTGGCACGCCGCCTCCAGCCCCTCAGCAGTCGGCTGTTCCACCAGCAGTCGGAGCCATTCAAGATGAGTTCCCAGATGAGCATGCCGCCTACGCCGCCTTCACGAGCCAGATTGAAGACAAGCGCAGTCGGCACCGACAGCACCAAGAAGTCAATGCGGTCGCCTCCAGCAACCCCGAGTTCTTGCATTGGTCTGAAACGCCTCTCAGCTGGAGCCGGGCCGATCACCCAGAGGTGATGCCTTCTCCAGGCTCCTATGCATTGGTGCTGGATGCCACCCTCGCGACGGAAAGGCGAGCTGCCTGTTTCTCCCGTGTGCTGATTGATGGTGGAAGCAGCATCAACATACTGTACTGCGACACCATGGAGAAGTTGAACCTCAAGGCGAAGCAGCTCATGCCAAGCCGGACTGTGTTCCGTGGCATCGTACCCGGCCTGTCCTGTTCCCCAATCGGCAAGATCAAGATGGATGTTCTCTTCGGAGACAAGGATCACTTTCGCCGAGAAGCGATCTGGTTTGAAGTAGTGGATCTAGAGAGCCCTTGCTTGGCCGACCTGCCCTGGCCAAGTCCATGGCTGTGCCCCACTACGCCTACCTCAAGATGAAGATGCCGAGTTCAAAGGGGATCATCACCATAGCCGGAGACTACAAGCAGTCCACCTAGTGTGCTGCAGCCAGCAGCCGGCTGGCCGAGTCCCTCGTGATTGCTGAAGAGAAGAAGATGCTGGACCGAGTCATGGCCATGGCCGGCAAGAAGCCGGCCCTGTCCCCCAACCCCAAGGAATATGATGCTCAGGGCTCCTTCCAGCCGGCCAAGGAAACAAAGAAGATACCTCTGGACCCGATGAACCCGGAGAGGTTTGCTGTCATTGGTGCAAACCTGGACAGTAAATAGGAAGGCGAGCTCGTCGACTTCCTCCGTGAGAATCGGGACATCTTTGCATGGTCCCCAAAGGACATGCCGGGTGTTCCGAAGGATTTCGCCGAGCACAAGCTACACGTCCGAGCGGATGCGAAACCAATCAAGCAGCCTCTCCGCCGACTTTCGGAGGAGAAGAGAAGGATCGTAGGAGAAGAGATAGCCCGGCTCCTGGCCGTCGTCTTCATTATGGAAGTGTTTTTTCCAGAGTGGCTTGCCAACCCGGTCTTGGTGTTCAAGAAGAACAACAAATGGCGTATGTGTATAGATTACACCAGCCTCAACAAAGCCTGCCCCAAAGATCCGTTTGCCCTACCACGGATCGATCAAGTGATAGAATCCACAGCCGGATGCGAGCTGTTGAGTTTCTTGGATGCTTACTCAGGATACCACCAGATCAAGTTGGACCCAGCCGACCGCATGAAGACCGCCTTCATCACACCATTCGGAGCTTTCTGCTACCTGACTATAACATTCGGCTGGAGAAATGCCGGTGCCACTTTTTAGCGTTGCATGCAGAAATGCCTCCTCAAGCAACTCAGCATAAATGCCCACGTCTATGTAGACGATATTGTGGTGAAGACAGAGAAGCGCGGCACCTGCTGGAAGACCTCAGAGAAACATTTGCCAACTTGCGCCGATTCCAGATCAAGCTCAACCCTGAGAAATGCGTGTTCGGAGTACCAGCCGGCCAGCTTCTAGGCTTTCTGGTCTCCGAACGCGGCATTGAGTGCAACCCAGTGAAGATCAAGGCCATAGAGAGAATGGAGATTCCTACCAAGCTGCGAGACGTTCAGAAGTTTATCGGGTGCCTGGCCTCCCTAAACGGCTGTATCAGCCGGCTAGGGGAGAAGGCTCTCCCCTTGTACCGACTCATGAAGAAGTCCACCAACTTCGAGTGGAACGACCAAGCAGACCAAGCTTTCCACGAGTTGAAGAAGATGCTGACCACACCACCTGTCCTGGCAGCGCCGACTGAGAAAGAGCCCATGCTCCTTTACATTGTTGCGACCAGCCGAGTGGTCAGTACATTCATCGTGGTCCAACCCCAGAAGAAGGCCGAGCTCAGTTGGTCCAGAGGCCGGTATATTATTTGAGCGAAGTACTGTCCACCTCGAAGCAAATCTACCCGCATTACCAGAAGATGTGCTATGGAGTGTACTTCGCCGCCAAGAAGCTGAAGGCCTACTTTCAAGAGCATCCCATCACGGTCGTATGCACTGCCCCACTTGCCGAGATCATAGGCAGCCAGGATGCATCTTGCCGGGTGGCTAAGTGGGCCATCGCGCTGGCTCCTTACACAATCTTCTACCAGCCCCGCACCGCCATCAAGTCCCAAGCATTGGCCGACTTCCTTGTCGACTAGGCCGAGACCCAGTACCTACCGCCGGCTCCCAACTCCACTCATTGGCGGATGCACTTCGACGGATCCAAGATGCGCACCGGCTTGGGAGCCTGCATCGTCCTCAACTCTTCCAAGGGCGACAAGCTCATATACACATTGCAAATTCATTTTGCCGCCTCCAACAACGTGGCCGAGTACGAGGCGCTCATACACGGGCTCCAGCTAGCCAAAGAGCTCGGCATACGCCGGATCCTGTGTTATGGCGACTCATATTTGGTGGTCCAGCAGTCATCTGGCAACTGGGACGCCAAGGACGCAAACATGGCGAGCTATCGATTCCTCGTCCAGCAAATCAGCGGATACTTTGAAGGGTGCGTGTTCCTCCACGTGCCACGGGCCGACAAGGAGCAACCAGATGCCCTGGCGTGGATCGGCTCCACCAGACAAGCTATACTAACCGGTGTCTCTCTCCAACGCCTCCTCAAACCGTCTGTCAAGCCGTCTCCAGAGTCGAACTCCATCTTCGTACCGCCTGCCCCTGATGCAGTCGGATCCGACTTGGGGAACCCAGCAGGCGGCTCGGGGACTTCGACAAGCGGCCCGGGGACTGTAGCTGTCGGCCCGGGGACTGCAACGACACAACAGGCGGTGGCCGACTCCAACTCTTCACCACCCAACCCACCCACCCGGGTCACAGTAGCCGTACTGACAACAGAAGAAGTCACAGCTCCATCATGGGCCTAGCCCATCCTCCACTTCCTAGTAAACAGAGAGCTGCCGACTGATGAGATCTCGGCAAGACTAGTTCAATGCCGAGCCAGAGCATACGCAATAACAAACAGAGAACTTGTTAAGCGTAGCGTCACTGGAGTCTTCCAGCGATGCGTCGAGCCAGAGAAGGGCATCACAATCCTCAAGGATATCCACCAAGGCGAATGCAGCCACCACGCGGCCTCAAGGTCACTTGTCGCCAAAGCTTTCCGCCATGGTTTCTTCTGGCCGACTGCTTTGGAAGACGCCAAGGAATTAGTCAAATGCTGCAAAGGATGCCAAGTCTTCAGCTCCAAGCAACACCTGCCGGCTTCTGCACTCAAGACCATCCCCCTCACCTGGCCATTTGCCGTTTTGGGGCTGGACATGGTGGGCCCATTCAAGACAGCCCGCGGCGGCATGACACATCTACTTGTCGCCGTGGACAAATTCACCAAGTTGATTGAAGCGAAGCCAATCAAGAAGCTGAACGGGCCGACCGCCGTGACATTCATCACAGATATCACCAATCGGTATGGTATACCACACAGCATCATCACCGACAACGGCACGAACTTTGCCAAGGGAGCACTGACACGTTTCTGCACGACACAAGGCATCCGACTGGACTTAGCGTCCGTTGCCCACCCGCGGTCAAACGGCCAGGTTGAGCGAGCAAACGGCCTCATCCTCTCTGACATCAAGCCCCGACTTGTCGTACCACTGGAGCGTTCGGCCGGCTGCTGGCTCGATGCGCTGCCGGCTGTCCTCTGGAGTCTGCATACTACCCCGAACAAGTCAACCGGCTTCACTCCTTTCTTCCTTGTATATGGTGCCGAGGCTGTCATCCCAACTGACATCGAGTTCGACTCGCCTCGGGTCATCATGTACACGGAGGCGGAGGCCAAGGAAGCGCGAGAAGACGGTGTCGACCTGCTGGAAGAGGGCTGGCTGTTAGCACTCAGCCAGTCCGCCATCTACCAGCAGGGTTTGCACCGTTACCACAACCGGAAGGTCAAGCCAAGATCCATCCAAGAAGGCGATCTTGTGCTCCGGCTGATCCAGCGAACAGCCGGCAGCACAAGCTCTCGGCCCCTTGGGAAGGCCCATTCGTCATCAGCAAGGCCCTAGGCAACGACTCCTACTACCTGATCGACGCACAGAAGCCGAGGGCACGCAAGAGGGATGATTCCGGCAAGGAGTCGGAACGACCATGGAACGCCAATCTCCTGAGAAGATTTTACGGTTAAAAGCAGTATGTATCACGCTACCTTTTTGTATTAAGTACAAGACAACGGGCCCCCCGAGGCACACTCGGGGACTACCCTCCTTTATCTATGAATGACGAGTGTCACACCCATGAATTTACTATTACATTTGATTCTCTATCTGGCACCGGGTTCGACTAGTCGGCCCGGGGACTGGCCGCCTTGAGTTATATTAAAAGTTCTACCTGAAGTCAGACAAGTAGTGTGCCAGCACCCGAGCCCTCTCTTGTTGTAAGTCGCAGCTCGAAGAACCGACTGTCCAACTGGCAAGAGCCAAAGGCAGGAAAGGTTTCCCACACAAAAAACGGCTAAGGACTAACGAACCTATATAACACAAGCCGGTCTCCCAACACACCTACCGGCTGCAGAACAGCCGGCTGGCCGGCTTCCCAGTCACTTCGCTACAATCCAAGAAAGCTAGAGTACTTGCCCTCCCAACCGGCCAAGCACTTCTCCAGCCACAGACTGCGGAGCAGCTGTCCGGCTGGGAAGGCAGCAACCAAGGGAGGGCGGCAAAGGAAACAACCAAAGGATGAAAAGCAAGAACAATGGAAAGCCAACCACATGCATGATTATATTTACACATAAGGCGTTCAACAGGCCGACAGTCAATATAGTTTGAATACACCCCCAGTGGGTGGAACTGCGCAAACATAACAAAATATTGTTCAAAGAGTAATAAAACAGGAAAGTAAATGCGGCAGATTAGGCTAAGGGCGCAGCAGGCGAGCCAGGCGGGTCGGTGGAGACGGCAGCGCCGGCTGGAGGAGTGGTCGGCTAGCCAGTCTCAGCTTGATCATCGCTAGTTGCAGGCGGTGCGCTCGCACGCGCCTTGTTGCTGGAGGCACGGTCAAGCTGAGGCTGGCCGGCTGCTCCACCATCTGGCACGGCGTCTTCACCCTCCTCCTCCTCCTCGCCCTCGTCGCTGGAGTCGATCTCCTCCGCCGAGTCCTCGCCATCTGCTGGGTTCAGCCCGAACCACTCGTCCGGCTGGGCAACGCCGTTATCATCCACCTCAGGAGCAAAAGTGTTGGTGTCGGTGTAGTCGGCGATCGCCGAGGCACGCTGGATGATAGCCGGCCGCGCCGGCTCCAGCTCCGTGTCAGCCTCCTGCCGCCAGGTGGCCAGCTGATCCAAGCTCAGCTCAGGATACCAGGCTTTGACGAACTCCAGCGCCCGCCTGGCGCCTGATCGAGCTGTAGAAGCCTTCTGTGACACCCCAAAATTTTGACCTTGTTTAATCAATTAAAATTTTGCCAGGAGATAAAACTTTTCCATTTATCTAGATTTACTCTTTAGATATTATTGGACCTATATGCCCTTTTTATAAAAACAATTCTATATCAGTGGATTTATTTGCGTAATTAATTTCCATGAACTTTAATGCCTTTAAAATGATCTTTCATGATTTTGGAGCCCCTTTTTGCACTACAACCTTTTGATAAATGCATTCAAAATTTTCACCAAAATTTGGGGATGTCATGTGATGTTTCCACATCAATTTTATGCAAAAATATCTTGTGTTCATTGGAGATTTTTGAGCTCTACATCAACTTTTCAAATCTGGTCCAGTAGTCATTTTTGCACTACAACCTATTTAAATATTCCTTTAAAAATTCTTCCAAATGTTTGGAGATGTCAGTAGAGGCATATAATTAAGTTTTATGCAAAAACCCAGTGGTGTTCTTTGAAAAATTTGAGTGAATCAACCTCTTTTTCATTCTGGTCCAGTTTAGTGATTTGTTCTGCAACCCTACTTTATTTTGCTCTAGTGGCCCTGAGCTTTTTCCTACTTGAAGCCCTCCCTGCAAAACCCTTAAGACCAGGAGATTGGACCCATTGGAGGATTTTAAGTGCCTGCAATGAGCCCCTGTTCTTTCTGGCCAAAACTAAAGTTTTGCAAAACTTGCACTAGCAAGTTTCTGGTTTTGCCCAACTTATCTTGCCATCATCTCCTACATCTAAAGAGACCCTGATCTGGAGATTTTGGCCACTCCAAGAGTTGCCTAAATGCACTTGGCATTCTGTCGAACGCTTGGTGTGCACAGTCAGTTTCGGGCATGTTTCCTAGTTTGCACTCTGATCTTGTTCCACTGACCCAGCAACCTTGTCCACTAAACTCCTGGCTATCCCTATCCTAGTCCTGTTAATTGCCAGCCTCACCCTCGCACTCTAGGACACCCTGGCATTTCGTCGAGCATGTCCCGCGCGTGCTCTGGGCGCGCCCAGAGCGCACGTTTTGCACGCGCGCGCACTGAGCCGCCGTGTCGCACTGCCGCCCTCGTCGCGTCCCGTCCCTGGCCCCCGCTCGCCCGCTGAAGCACGCACTACCTCGCCCACACTCCACGCCACCCCTGAGGCCCTACAGCACCGCTGGCAGATCTCTTGGCGGCACGCCGGCGTCGGCAGTGAACCTCTGCCATGTTCGGCACCGCCCAAACCACACTAGCGCGCCAGCTGCCCCTTTGAGCAGCTCGATCTTATCCCGAAGCTCGTCGGCACGCGCTCGTCGCCGCCACGTCGCCCTGCAGCTACAGCACGGCTATCGCCGGCGTTCTTATCCTCAGCCGCCGCGGAATCGACCTCGAGCGCCTATTTAAGGGATCCCTGAACTCATTCAAGACCTCAGGCGACCTCCAGCCTTCCCTCTAGGGCTCCCCAAGCAGCGGATTGGCCGGGAGAGGCCATCTTCCCCAAATCCGGCCAGTTCGGCCGCCGCCGAGCTCCGGTGCAATACGTCGCAGCCAGGCTCACCCCCGCCCATCCAACGCCACCAAGAGTCTCCCCACAGCCTTCCGGAGCTGCCTAGCGACTCAGCCTCGACCTAGGACCACCATAGCCCGAAGCTCACTTTGCTCCCGAACCTCCGTCCGCCGCGGAGCTCGCCACCGGTGACCTCCTCCATCCCCACCTGCCTAGCGCCCACCGAGAGGACCGCCTCGGTCTGGCCGATCCATCCCTGGCCTCAGGTGCCCTCGGGGAGCCGCCGTTCATCGCCGGCGATCGCTGGAGCCCCGCTCCCGTTCGGGCAGAGAAGAGGAGGGAGAGGGAGGAATGGTCAAACCTGACCAGTGGGCCCTCTGGACCCACTATCAATGACTCGCGCGTCTGCCCTCTCTGGTTAAGTGATAGCGCAATGTCCCGAGTACGTCTTCTCTGCTTCGAAAGCGTATTCTCCCCCGAAGCGTTTTCTTTTCTGGTTTTATTTTTAAAAACAAAAGTTTGACTAATCTTTGACTGGCTATAACTTTTAAAATAAAACCCCAAATGAGTTGGTTCTTTTTCCTACCTTCCTCAAATTTCATCTAGTTTATTTTAAGATTTATTCCAAAAATATTTGGGACAACTTTTTGTACTGTGTTTGAAATATTTGTTATTTGAATATTTTTCAAAATAGGAAATGGAGAGAAGAAAATCCTTTCAAATAGTGCATCCCTTGCACACTCTTGAAGCCAAGCATTCTGAACTCTGGCATAATATTTTTGTGTGGTATATTGATACGGTTACAACACCACTTCGACTTGGAGCGTGCGTCATTTCTATGTATCGATCAGTCACACGCGTGAGTGCACATTGGAGATGTTTTGCTGTTGGTAATGGATATGCTGGTGATAGTGTTCATCCTCGTGAGCTTCTCATGCATACCGGAAGGAAGCCAGGAAAGTCGTGGTCTTGAGTAGACACGAGCTTGTCCCTAGTTCCTCGTTGAGACGAGTATGTCCGGTATGGCATGGTAAGGCTTGATGAGTGGTGAGATTATCTGTTAATGGTAATATGGTTGGAGAACACCTGGACCTCCTGAGTCGGTCGTAGGTCGAGTCTTGTTTAGTATCTTCCCCTACTTGTTTTGTACTACCACTCGTCCCTGCCGCGGGTAGGGTACGGTTCAGTAGGTTGACAACCCCTTACCAACGCACACACCGTACAGAGAGGCCATGGTGGAAGATACCAGAGGCCTCCGGTAGGCATGCCACCTGGTCCGGGGGCATGGGTGTTTCCAGTTGGGACCGAGAGGGGGGCACCCCTTAGAGCGCGCGAATATAAATTTGAGCCCATGCTACGTCGAGGTTGTAGCCTCCCCACTTAGAGTTTTGCTTGGCAGGTGTCGTGGGTGATTCCAGACATCGGTAAGTTAAGCTGGTGTGTGCAGGTCAGGTATGTTTTCAATTAAAAGGCCGTAGGCGGAATTAGTCCCGATGGGCTAAGTAAACCCGTTACTCGTGGGTAAAGAGTACACCCTCTGCAGAGGATATATCTACCTAGTTAGCCATTGTCCATGAGTAGGACTACAGTCTGAGATGGATCTAGCAACGGCATTCGGATGGAGACACGGCTTGACTAGAGCATAGTAACGGTATTCGGATGGAGACACGGCTTGACTAGATCATAGTAACGGTATTCGGATGGAGATACGGCTTGACTAGAGCATAATATCGGTTTTCGGATGGAGAAACGACTGAACTAAATATTGTTTATGATTGTGGCACATATGGATTATGATCTTTATTATTGTGGACTAACCATTTACATTATTTGGATTATTGAGTATCCCTGGGACGGTTCTACCTCCTGGATATTCACTGTGATCATTCTTATATAAGCCCTTTATGTGGTGTCGCTCAGACGCCCGACTGTGGCATGTTTGTTATTTATTTATCCCTTATAAGCCCTTTATGTGGTGTCGCTCAGACGCCCGACTGCGGCATGTTTGTTATTTAATTATCCTTTATAAGCCCTTTATGTGGTGTCGCTCAGACGCCCGACTGCGGCATTGTTAATTTATTTGCAATTTTCTCGAGGAGTCATTTCAGACACTCGGTCAGAGCATTCTATTTTACTCCCATATTGCATGTTCATGTTTCTTCCCGCATGCGTGCATCCCAGATTTCCATTTAATTTGTGACAGACGTATAATCATGATTATTTCGGAGCATGATTACCCCTTGTTATATTATACCCGTGTTCTTAATGTTTGCGAGTACATTCAAACGTACTCACTGGCTTGTCCCTGGCTATTGTCTTGGCCAGATTTTGCGCATGGAGATAGCATTGCGACGACAGCCCCGGAACCCTTGTAAAGGTGACAGCAGCCTCGCGAAGATAGGAGTTATCCTGGTCAGCTATTTTTGTGGGAAATGGAGTCCCATAGACACAGATGAACCACAAACTGCTTCCGCCATCAACCATTAGAAACCAAGTTTTGTACTCCTAGGCCACAATGGTCTTGTACTACATATTTTATTCTTTGCTTGGAATTCTTGTATCAAGTTGGTGCCTCATCAGCTAACAGTAATCCTGGGGCTGGTGGGCACAAAGGCCGTTTTTCTGGGAAATTAATATCCCGAAAATCCGGCCGTGACAGACTTGGTATCAGAGCCAGGCTGACCATTGGCTAATCCTATCTTAGCCAGGTCAATAAACCTAGGTTAACCAAACCACCAGACCTTAACCTAGTCCCGGCCAAGCTTCTCGCGTAAGGTAGCCCCCACAGTGACCCGGCGCCTTTCGGCGGACGGTGCCCAACCTATCAGCCTAGCCCGTCGATCACGCGCCAGTGACCGACACCCAACCCGTCTCATTCGCAAGCGTGCGAAGGAAGACTCCGTTCCCTTTTCCTATAAAAAGGGCATGCTAGCCTCAGCACGGCACAGCCTCTTTCCCAAAACCAAGCCATGATGCCTGGCCCCATTGTCCACAATGAGACCACAGCAACCAACCTTGGAGATTTTGTGACCGTCCTCGCAAACCTCACCCGCCGTGCCTATGCGTTAGAAGAGCCTCCTGAATATGTTGTGTACCAAGGACCCATGTATGGTGAGAGCCGTCAGTACTGGGCCACTGTGCACATCTATGGTAGGGGTCTGTCGCCAGAACGCCCCTACAGGTTCACTGGAAGGACAACTTCCTTTGAGCCACAAGCCATCCAACTGGCAGCACGAGAAGCTATAGTTCAACTCCGGCACTTGTCGCCCAGAGTTAACTGTCGCTCGTTCTACTACTACCCCAGTCGTGACGGGTATGGTAGACCGCCCCTGGTTGCCAACGGAGATCACGAGACAGATCCTGCACTATTGCATCTGGTGCGCTATGTAAGCGCACTAGAGCAACTGTTCGATCAGGTCACCCTTGATCTGATCACAGCTAATGGAGAACTGGTTCGCCGAGCCCCGTTGAGAAGAGAAGCGGAGCCCGACGCCGACAACCCAGTCGTGCTGTTCGGACACCCGATCGATCCCTTGAGGTCTGCCCCAGCCATCAGCCAGAGTGCCTTGGTGTCCCCAGAAGCGCTTCGTCGCCTTTCTGGAACCCATTCCAATGGGATTGTGGCCAACAACCCCCGCGATGGTCATCACCACTACCCCGACCCTGCAGCCCCTCAACCTCAACCTGCAAATCCTGACGGAGAGACCCGTGGAGAAACCTCGGCATCCGCCAGGCCAGCCCACTTAGACATTAACGAAGTAGACTAAGCCGCTTGAGTAGTATCAAGCCTTAGTTCACCTCCGCTTGTAACGGTGTTACCTTGTATCGCTTTTATTTAAATGTTGTCTGCTTGTGCGTCCCTATTTTTGGAGTAGTAGCTATGCATATGTACGTTGGCGTACAGTTGCATTTTTAAGATTCGGGCGCAGCTACCAAAACCAAACCCCGACGGCATCCACAGTAATGCGTCACACTTATGTGATATGTATATCTGTGGCTTTGACCCAAGAACAGGATCGACAACCAGTTACCCTTCACCCCAGTGGATAACCCAGCCCCAGTGCTATATAAAGGCCACCTCGTGACCTTGCCAAGTACCCCTCACCTTGTGCGCAACTCTCACTGCCATTTCTCTGCCATGCCGACCCCCAGTATTTATCTGAGAACCCTAGACGCAACCCCGGGTAGTTTTGTTAAATTATTGTGGGACTTTACCTGCAATACCATGAGTGTCACCCATCCACCCCAGTACGAGTTGCTCAAATCGAGGATCACCCCATCCACTTCGAAGTATTGGGCAGTGGTGCACATCCCTCCCGCTTACACAAACCAAGAGCCAACGGAAGTTTCCTTCATGGGGAAATCCATGCCGACTCCGCATATGGCCATGGAAGCTGCTGCGTACGAGGCGCTCGCTCGTCTTCGTTTCGCGGTGCCCTATGCCAGCGAACGAGGATATTATTATTTTCCGAGTAGTGCAGCACCCGGAGAAGTTGCATCCTTTCCCGGTGGGCGAATTGAGAGAGATCCAGTACTGGCTAACCTTGCTCAGTACGTTATCGCCCACGAGCGTTTGACTCAACGAGTAATGGGTTATCTCCAGAGCCTCGCTGATTGAAATCCTCGGATCGCTATTGGCAGACCACTGAGGCCTGACCAGGAGAGGCGCATTCATCGACTGGTCAACCCGCTTCCCCCGATAGAAGAGGAGTGTGCCCCAGTACCAGAGGCATTTTCTCAAGACTCTGTCCTTTTGTCGTTTTCTTAGTAAACGTCACCGCTGTGTTTATTATCCCAGTATTTATTTATGTGTTGTAACTTGTGCATGGTACCCAAATTTGTGCTACGGATCGGATTTTTGGTTTCAATTATGTGGGCAATTTTGCTGCTATTGATTTTGTTTTAGCTAAATCCTTTCGCCCGCGATAAAAATTTTGTAATGAGTTTTCTTTCCCCGAGTTGCTGCAGCGTATATATATCTTCGCGACGTAGATTTTTATTCACACAGCACCGTAACAGCAGACTCACAGCTACAACCACTTGACCTCGTGCTCTAATTGCAAATCCTCGTACACATTGTTACACCTAACTGATCACACCCGAGTACTCCACAGTCTCAGTAAGAGAGATTTGTGAGTGATCATTCGGGCGCGAGCTGCCCCAGCACTCCGACCGCAGTTAGCCCCTGATGCCGCGCCTAATCCACGTGATCGCCGCCGCCGCGAAGAGCTAACACTCGAGCGGCAGCATCACGATGATCATCCAGGATCATCGCGCAAAGGAGCACGGATAACCCCAGCAGCACCACCAAACCTCCACACATCAGGACCACGTACCAGTCCGGCATCGCCTCTGCCATTAGAGCCCCGTCTCGAGCTCCTCTAGCAGCAATGGAGGAGAAGGAAGGAGAAGTAGAAGCGAGGCCAGGTGTGAGGAAGAAGAGGGGAGCACCACGATCATTTTATAGCTCGTGATCGGTGTACGGTGGGCGAGGTCCACCAGCGCCACTCGTCGCTTGATCGCCGGTGTTTGGAGAAGAGTCCGCGAGCCGTGCCGACATCGCACTGGCCCGCGAGGTGAGTGCATGCTGCCCCGGCAGCTAGCACGCCGCGCACTACCGCAGTACGGCCTAGATGCCCTACGAGCTAGGCATCTCCGGTGGAGGAAGCGCGGGAGAGCACGCGAGAGAGAAGGGAGAGCCAGAGGTGGAAGAAGAGGCCGACCGTGGACCCCGGGTCCACCTGTCAGCCAGAGAGAGCACTGTGCTCTCGGGTGCGACCAGCGTATTTTAGTAATTTAGAATTTATTCTAAATTACTGTATCCACGTAGAAATATCCCGTTTTACTCGACCGTGGATTTTTCCACGCTACGCCAGTGTACCACACTTTGGTTTTACACCACTTATTGCCGTCACACTGTAGCCGCTTTGTTTTTGCACAGTTGAATGATTTCTTTTGGTGAGAGCAATGTTTGTTCAAACGGCTTTTAACAAATCTCGAGGACGAGATTTTTCTTAAGGGGGGCAGTGTTGTGACACCCCAAAATTTTGACCTTGTTTTATCAATTAAAATTTTGCCAGGAGATAAAACTTTTCCATTTATCTGGATTTACTCTTTAGATATTATGGGTTTTTCCTCAAGTGGAACTTTCCAAAAGTTTTATTGCACCTATATGCCCTTTTTATAAAAACAATTCTATATCAGTGGATTTATTTGCATAATTAATTTCCATGAACTTTAATGCCTTTAAAATGATCTTTCATGATTTTGGAGCCCCTTTTTGCACTACAACCTTTTGATAAATGCATTCAAAATTTTCACCATTTACATTATTGTTTATGATTGTGGCACATATGGATTATGATCTTTATTATTGTGGACTAACCATTTACATTATTTGGATTATTGAGTATCCCTAGGACGGTTCTACCTCCTGGATATTCACTGTGATCATTCTTATATAAGCCCTTTATGTGGTGTCGCTCAGACGCCCAACTGTGGCATGTTTGTTATTTATTTATCCCTTATAAGCCCTTTATGTGGTGTCGCTCAGACGCCCGACTGCGGCATGTTTGTTATTTAATTATCCTTTATAAGCCCTTTATGTGGTGTCGCTCAGACGCCCGACTGCGGCACTGTTAATTTATTTGCAATTTTCTCGAGGAGTCATTTCAGACACTCGGTCAGAGCATTCTATTTTACTCCCATATTGCATGTTCATGTTTCTTCCCGCATGCGTGCATCTCAGATTTCCATTTAATTTGTGACAGACGTATAATCATGATTATTTCGGAGCATGATTACCCCTTGTTATATTATACCCGTGTTCTTAATGTTTGCGAGTACATTCAAACGTACTCACTGGCTTTTCCCTGGCTATTGTCTTGGCCAGATTTCGTGCATGGAGATAGCATTGCGACGACAGCCCCGGAACCCTTGTAAAGGTGACAGCAGCCTCGCGAAGATAGGAGTTATCCTGGTCAGCTGTTCTTGTGGGAAATGGAGTCCCATAGACACAGATGAACCACAAACCGCTTCCGCCATCAACCATTAGAAACCAAGTGTTGTACTCCTAGGCCACAATGGTCTTGTACTACATATTTTGTTCTTTGCTTGGAATTCTTGTATCAAGTTGGTGCCTCATCAGCTAACAGTAATCCTGGGGCTGGTGGGCACAAAGGCCGTTTTTCTGGGAAATTAATATCCCGTAAATCTGGTCGTGGCACCTTCCAGGCCTCGAAGCAGCCGGCCGCTACTTCCAGCCAGTCGGCAGTCCGACTGGGGGTGCGGGGAATCACCTCGCCGGGCCAGAGAGCGGCCAGCACTTGCGCCCCAACACGTTGAAGCCGGCGGAGCATGCGGTGAGCCGGCTGGAGGCGGGCTTGAATCGCCAGGAGTTGTTCCTCAAGCGACCGGCGAGCGTTCGACGCGATTTCAGTGCCAGCCTGCCTTTGCGCCTCGCGGTGGGCCTCGACGACCTGGTTGGCGGCGGTAGAGTAACCAGGGAAGTACTCTGCACAAGAAAGAAAGAAAGAGAAAGAAGAGAAAAATACAAAGTTAGAGAATGAACCAAATGGCAAGCGGCAAGCAAGGAACGAAGAAGAAGGCGGCCTACCGTCAACCAAGTCTTTGAACTGCCCGTAGCCATTGATCAACGACTGCCTTGGTCTCATACTTGGCTTGGAGGGCGGCTTTGCTATCCTGCACCGCCTTCAGGGCCGCCTTGTGGCTCTCCTCCTGGTCGGCTAGCTTCTTGACCAGGCGGTCACGCTCCTGAGCCAAGGCGTCGAAATCGGCATCCTTAGCGCAAAGGGCGGCCTGGGTCCCACCCAGCTGCTCCCTCAGTTTGGCGTTGGCCGCTGCAGATATGGCCGAGAAGAAAAGAGTAATAAGAAAGAAGTCGTCAGGATAGATCCGACCCGACTGCTCAGCAGTCGGCCCGAATCTCGGGGACTACACCCAGTGGGTGCGCTGACGCGCCCCCACGTGAGATAAAAGATGGAGCACTTACTCCGGCTCTCAGTTAGATCAGCAGTCTTCTGGGTCAGCTCCCGAGCCTGGGAGTTGAAGGCAGCCGCACGGAGGTTGTGGTAGTCCTGCAAGTCGGACAGAGAAGCGAATGAGAATAAGATAGCAAACAAAGCCTACCAAGAAGTTCCAAGCCGCCTGCTCAGCAGCCGACTCGGAACTTGGGGACTACACCCAGTGGGTGCGCTGACGCACCCCCACGGAAGAAACCAAGATCAAGAAGCAAAAAAACGGGAAGACTCACCCAAAATGCCGCCCGTGTCGCGAGGAACTCGTCATTATACTGCCTCAGCACTGCGGCCTGGGACTAAAGCCGGTTCCGGACTTCTTGCGCCGCCACATTCACCACGGCCGTCCCACCACCTGGCGTCCATCCCGAGCTGGCGCTGGCCGTCTCCACGTCCTAGGCCGACGAGCTGGAGCCCGCGGCCTTCTGCGGGTCCGGAGCCAAAGTTGCCTTCCCCGCGCGCCGGCGCGATGGCGACCGGACCACTAGGTCCGTCCTCACAGCCGGCTCGCCTCCAGCCGATTGTACAGGCGGCGCGTTAGGCCGGCTGCCTTGGGCCGCCCCAGTCGGCGAGGGCGGTGCCGCCTCCCTCTCCTGGACAACGATGTCGTCCTCCCTCTCCATCCCCGGCAGGTCGCCGCCGGCTTCTTCCGGCGGGGCCTCCGGGATCTCGGGCGCCGCGACACGCAGGGGGGTGACAAGCAAGGCCCCCTCCGCTGCCGCTGCGGCTGCAGCCTCTGCCTGGGCCTTGGCCGCCGCGTCGGTTTGTGCCTTCGCCGACTCCTCCGCCTCCTCCTGCGCCGCCTTGGCGGCAGCCGCCCTCAGCTCTTCCGCCTCCCACTCCTCCCGCGCATTTCGCTCCGTCGCCGCTTGAAGCTCGGCGCGGGGGTCCACGCGGCGGGTGCTCCCGGATCCGCCCGGCGATCCAACCACGGAGGCGGCAGCAACCCGCTGAAGAGAAAGCGGAGCCCTATTTTTTGAGACAAGACAAGGATTCAGAAATCGACAAGAAAAGAAGAAGGAATATGCAAGAGAATCTACACTTACGCCGAAACCGTTTGCGGCTGCTTCACCACCTTGCGGAAGCGGGCCGCCTTCGCGGCCGCCTCATCCCGCCTGGTCGCCGCCGCCCCGCCCTTGGGTTTCTTCGGCCGACTGCCGAACAAGCCCGACGAGGCCCGGCGCTTCTGCGCGCTGCCTCGAGCAGGCGGCCCGCCGGAGGAACCCGCGCCATGGTCGGACGCCGGCTGGCGGCGCGGGACGATTTCTGCCTCGTCGTCATCCGGCCAGTCGTCGAAGCTGGCTCCAAGCCCGGAGCCGCCTGCTTCGCTGCCTCCCGCCTCGGTGTTGTCGTCCATGGCAGCCGCCCCCAAGTCGGGGTCCTCCAAGTCATGCTTTGCCCAGTCGGGGAGAAATCGGCGATCCGCCCCCGCTGTCCTGTCCGCAGGTCAAAGGAGAGGGCTCTGCAAAGACGTCTCGACTGGTCAGAGTCGGCCAAGAAAAACTTGGTGACAAAACTAAAAGAAGAGAAGATAAAGAAAGCATACCATAGGCAGGGGATGAGCACGGGAGTACGGCTCCTTGCCAAACTGCCACTCTGCAGAGAGCTTGCAGTTCGCGAGATAGTTCACCATATGAGCCACCTCGTCATGAGGCATCTCCTTGGTGCACATCCGACTCGGATCAAGTTGGCCGCTCATTTGACTGATCAAATGAGGGCGGCCTTGAAGCGGGAGCACCCGGCGCACCATGAAGGCGGCCAGCAGGTTGGACCCAGTCAGGCCCTCGAACTGGATCATTACCCGGAGTCGGGTGACGGCGGCGGCTCCAGCCGGCGACAGCGTCCTGGCCCGATAGGACCACTGGGGCCGCCTCCCAGCCGGCGGGCCGGCTACGTAAGCTAGCAAGTTGACATAGTCGCCTTGCGGGGCGACGTTCTTCACGTAGAAGTACGACTTCTGCCAGCGCTTCACCGACTGGATCAGCGTGATGATAGGGAAGGGGTTGTCGGCTGCCGCCCTCCGCATCGTGATGAAGGCGCTGCTCTGAGCCGGCACGCCCTGCATACGGGTGCCGAGCTTGGATTGGAAGAATTCCCCCCAGAGCTCGAGGGTGGGAAGAATGCCAAGAAAGCCCTCGCACAGAGTGACGAAGGCGGACAGCAGCACCACCGTGTTTGGAGTAAGGTGGTGCGGCTGGAGCTGATAAAAGTCAAGGAAGGAGAGGAAGAAGGCGCTCGCGGGCAGACCGAGGCCGCGCAGGAAGTGCGAGCGAAAGATTACCCGCTCGCCTTCCTCCGGCGCCGGCGTGATCTCCTTCTTCGGCGCGAGACGGACCTGCACCTGGTCCTTGCCGGGCAACCGCCGCGCCTTGCGGAGGAAGTCGATGTGGTCCATGTGGACGTTGAAGCCGTCCCAGTCTCCGCCGTACTGCATGATGGCGAGAAGCTGACGAGAAAGGGTGCGGCGGCGGAGAAAGCAGGGCCCCGCGACGGCGAAGCTGCGGGGTAGTGCGAAGATTGGTGGGACGGCGCGGCGGCAAGATGCGGTTGCGATGGAAAGAAAGAGGATGAAGCTGGCGGAGAGAGGATGAGCGTGCGAGCGTCTGCTGCTCCCCCTCCTCCCCCTACTTATAGCCTCGTGCGGCGAAGCCGAGGAGGCGAGGCGTGGGGGGGAATGTGTTATTAAATGCGCCCACTCCCCCACGTCCCGCGATTACTGCGCCCTAACGACGTGCAGAAACTGCCGCCGGAAGGCGTGCGGCCCGCTTGGGGCCACAGAGAATCCGCGCCTGGGCCTAGGCGTGGGGGTGATGGGCCCTCGGCCTGTGGCGACGTCCTATCGTGCGCGTGGGTTGGCAGTCTTTTTTCAGCCGGAAGGTGACACGTGGTACCTGGGCGGCGAGCGGCTGACCCGCAACCCGGTGTGCGCACCAACCGACTCCCGCCTTCAGACTTCAGAAATTTCGCCAAGACGGCGCACCCAACCGAAGCCGGCTCCTAGCTGCTGGCTCGTCAAGATAACAAGCTGACCGAGCTTCTCGACCTCCTCTCAGCCTCGAAGCCCAACCAGCTTCGGGGACTACTGTCGGAGTAAATGGCCACGGGTAGCCTAACCGACTCCCCCTGGCTCTTCGAAAAATTACCAGGCCAATCAAGCCTTCAAGCATCCAGAGCACGGGGCCGCCTTCCTCTGGCCGGCTATCCCCAAGGCCGACTACCAGAAGGGGACCCGGCCACAAAAACCTTCCCGAAGAAAGGTACGAGATGGCCGACTCCAGGAAGCCGGCCCCAAGAGGACCGACTCCCAGAAGCCGGCCATGAAGAAGGCCGACTCCCAGAAGCCGGCCGAAACTGCACCCACCAGGGCTGCACCCACATAACGGTGATAAGACGGGGTGTGGCCGTAGTACAGCCTGCCACCCCCGAATCCCGGAGCATGCATGGCCACAGTGCGCCGTACGGGTCAGCCATCCCCCGTCCGGCACGGCACTGTAGCCATGTTGACCGCGACGTCACCCACGATAGGCGCCAGTACGGCCCGTGGGCGGCGGGCCCCTTTAGCCAGAGAGACGCTCGAAGGCGGCCCGGCCTCCCCTAGTCGGCCTGGGGCATAGCCGGCTCCCAATAGCCGGCTACCTCCCTCCCTCGAAACATGTGCATCATTAAGGAGACAAGACGAGGTGAGGCTACAGTGAGAGCCCGCCAGGCGGCACTATAGCCATGCTTACCTCGACAAAGCCCTCGTCATCAGGGGCGAGGCAACAGTAACCAGCCGCTGAAAAGGCCACCAGGCGGTGGGGCCGGCCTGTCGACCAAGAGGCCGGCAGCCAGTGGGACCCACCAGTCGGCGGGCCCCAACGGCCGGCGGAGAAGCCGGCGAGCACAGACACTGACGACTGGGACCCGCACCCAGCCCGATTACCATTGTACCCCTAGGGGTGGGCCTATATAAACCCCCCGGGGCACCCATGCAAAGGGTTGATCTGGAAGATAGTTTTAGCCACCACGTAGAGGGAAGAGGAGAGCTAGCCTTGCCTTTCTTCCTCCTCTAGCCAAACAGCTCAAGGAGCACTTGTAGCTACTTGTGTTGATCCAGTGATCATGCGGAGACCCCGCAGAGGAGGACTAGGGGTGTTATCTCCACGGAGAGCCCCGAACCTGGGTATGTTTCGCCGGCGTGCATGTCTTCGCCTTATCCCGTTTCCAAGCACCGGCGACGTCTTACTGGCTCCCACAATGATAAGCCACCCGTTGGCATATGTCGCACCTACCACCCGACAAATCAAGTGGGAGTTAATCTTCCAAATAAGATAGTGATTGATAGAGTTCTCTAGTCACTATCACCAAGTTATTGGAACTTCGTGATGAACTATAATATGCGAGGGATGACGAAAATGATTCCCGAGCTTTTCGCGATGCTAAAATCGGCGAAGGTAGAAATCAAGAAAGAGCATCAAATGTTGATGGTTAACAGGACCACTAGTTTCAAGAAAAAAGGGCAAAAGGGAAAGAAAGGGAACTTCAAGAAGAATGGCAAACAAGTTGCCGCTCCCGTGAAGAAGCCCAAGGCTAGACCTAAGCCTGAAACTGAGTGCTTCTACTACAAAGGAAATGGTCACTAGAAGCGGAACTACCGCAAATACTTGGCGGATAAGAAGGATGGAAAAGTGAAGAAAGGTATATTTGATATACATGCTATTGATGTGTACTTTACTAGTGTTCATAGCAACCATCGCACACTCCCTCTACCTTAAGGGCGAGGAGTGAACAAAGGATAAGAAGGATTCAGCTGCTAAGATTAGTAACTAGAAACAGGAGTTGCAAAATGAATAGAGACTAGTTAAGGACGAGGTGACGATGTGTGTTGGAAATGATTCCAAGGTTGATAAGATCACCATCGCACACTCCCTCTACCTTCGTGATTAGTGTTAGACCTAAATAAATGTTATTTGGTGTTTGCGTTGAGCATGAATATGATTGGATCCTGTTTATTGCAATACGGTTATTCATTTAAGTCAGAGAATAATTGTTGTTCTGTTTACATGAATAAAACCTTCTATGGTCATACACCCAATATAAATTCTTTATTGAATCTCGATCATAGTAATACACATATTCTTAATATTGATGCCAAAAGATGCAAAGTTAATAATGATTGTGCAACATACTTGTGGCACTGCCGTTTAGGTCATCTTGGTGTAAAGCGCATGAAGAAATCCATGCAGATGGACTTTTGGAATCACTTGATTATGAATCATTTGATGCTTGTGAACCATGCCTCATGGGCAAGATGACTAATAATCCGCTCTCCGGAACAATGAAGCGATCCACTGACTTATTGGAAATAATACATACCGATGTATGCGGTCCGATGAGTGTAGAGGCTCGCGATGGGTATCATTATTTTCTAACCTTCATAGATGATTTAAGTAGATATGGGTATATATATCTACTTGATAAAACACAAGTCTAAAACATTTGAAAAGTTCAAAGAATTTCAGAGTGAAGTGGAGAATCATCGTAGAAAGAAAATAAAGTTTCTATGATCTGATCGCGGAGGCGAATATTTGAGTTATGAGTTTGGCCTTCATTTAAAACAATGTGGAATAGTTTCACAACTCACGCCACCTGGAACACCATAGCATAATGGTGTCCCCGAACATTGTAACCGAACTTTATTAGATATGGTACGATCTATGATGTCTCTTACCGATTTACCACTATCGTTTTGGGGTTATGCATTAGAGACGGCTGCATTCACATTAAATAGGGAACCGTCTAAATCCATTGAGATGACATCGTATGAACTATGGTTTGGCAACAAAACCTAAGCTCTCGTTTCTTAAAGTTTGGTGTTGCGATGCTTATGTGAAAAAGCTTCAGCCTGATAAGCTCGAACCCAAATCGGAGAAGTGCGTCTTCATAGGATACCAAAAAGAAACTATTGGGTACACCTTCTATCACAGATCCGAAGGCAAGATCTTTGTCGCTAAGAATGAATCCTTTCTAGAGAAGGAGTTTCTCTTGAAGTTAGTGAGAGGGAGTAAAGTAGAACTTGATGAGGTAATTGTACCTTCTATCAAAATGGAAAGTAGCTCATCACAGAAAACCGTTCTCGTGATGCCTACACCAACTAGAGAGGAAGCTACTGATAATGATCATGAAACTTCAGATCAAGTTACTACCGAACCTCGTAGGTCAACCAGAGCACGTTCCGTACCAGAGTGGTACGGTAATCCTGTCCTGGAAGTCATGTTACTAGACCATGACTAACCTACGAACTATGAGGAAGCGATGATGGGCCCAGATTCCCATAAATGGCTTGAGGCCATGAAATCTGAGATAGGATCCATGTATGAGAACAAAGTATGGAATTTGATTGACTTCACTACTGCAGGATGGTGCTAACGCGACACTACGATCAGAGACGCTTCGACGAAACTGTGTGCAATGCCATAATCGCAAACGGTGGTGTAAAAAAACTGTCAAAAGAGGTGCAAAACTTTTGCGATGGAGGATGCATCAAACATGGTTTAGATTTTAGTTGCGTGTGCGATGCAGGGCATATGGTTCAGCTCAATTAACTAGTTGCGGTGAGGAGGAACAAAAGTAACGGGTAGCCAGATGAAGGTGTGTGCTATGTACAGCATACAGTTCACTCGAATGAACTGTTTGTGATTAGGCAACACAAAAGAAATGGTCAGCCAGATCAAAGGTGTGTGCGATATACGGCATGCGGTTCACTCAGATGAACTGTTTGCGTTGAGACATTAGAACAGAAACGGTTCAAATGAACAAGATTTGTGTGATACGAGGCAAACAGGTCTGTAATCGGAAACATGTGCGAAGACCGATAACAACACAGACGATTACTGCTAACAAGCCGTGTGTGTTGTGAGCAAACGATTGCCGGTATACAATTGTGAGTGATTGATGAAAACATCACCGACGAGTTCCATTGTTTAGTCCGTATGCGATGTGATTTTCTTTGTCCGCACAACATCTACGCTCTGTCTACAGAGCATCAACATATATACTTAAAAAGACAGCATTGCATAACCAAATTAAGCATACAATTACACAAGTGACTACACACATAACATTTCCACACACCAAAGTAAGCAATTACATGCATACTAAAGTAGGAGAAACAAGGATCTAATCATCTACTTATTATTGCGAAGATGCTTGCCATTGCTCCGCTTCTGGCTACATCCCTGGCCGTTTTGGGGAAGGAGGCACTTCCTCATGTCAAGGATCCGCCTGTACATGTCATAGCTCGTGTACTGCTCCTTGGCCGTGTACACGACGTGAGCTTTGTCGAGTTTCTCCATCAAGGTCGAGTGCCAGGCACGCTTGTCCTTGTTGCATGAACCCTTCATGTCTCTGTAGTAGGGGTCGATGATGGCCTCGGCGAGGTGAGCCACTGAGTCCTTCTCATGCTCCTTGCTGCCCCAGATCTTGTATTGGCCCTGGATGTCGACAAGATTCTGGCAGGCGATGCCCGAACTCTCGAGCGCCTTTCCATCGTTGGTGATGTCCACCGTAGTGAACATGTAGTGGGGGCTGTTGACAAACCTGGCGAAACGCTCGCAAGGCCTTGTGGCCAGGCAGTAGTGGTAGACGAGGACGTGGTGGCACACGCACATCTAGGCGACGACGACCTTGAGACGAGACCCAGCACGAGCGCGGGTGTACTCGAGGTCGAACCTGACCACCTTGTACTTCTCCTCGGAAAGCAACAGCTCCATGATGTGAATGGAATGCTCCACCCAGACCGGGTCATTGGTGTACACCACCGAGAGGTCCATGAACCTTCTGTGGGTGTCCACCATGGCACGCATGGTGAACTGCTGCTCGTCGTTGGCAGCCGCTCGGAGCATCGTTGGAGCCGCGCAGGATGCCCTCTAAGAATTTCTCGTGGTGGGTGTGCTTATTGCAATGGTGGGGTGCGATCGAAAGGTTGAAGAGACACAAGGGTTAAATGGCCGCTGTAATAAATGGGGGCCGGTCGGCCTGTAATCGTCATGTCTTGTCATGGCATTCATAGCGGAGGATTCCAATGCACGCTTGACAACACCGCACCACACACGTGGGCTCGAAGAGGTGCCAAATGTATCGTCGGTGAGCCTGTTCCAGCGCTACCGCGCTGTTTACCGCGCAAGCTTCCCGCCCGGCTAGTTTGGCCACGCGTCGGCTAGAAGAGGGACAAATCGTGGCCGTTTATTGGCAAAAGCTTTGTAAAAATGAAGTGTGTGGAATTACTTCGGTCATAAGTTTACCCGTGGGTGATGAGGTCAAAGTTACACAGAAGGGGGATGATGGACACTCGAGTGCGATAATTAATTCTGCGCTCTACAGTGCACATGGTGGAAGAAACCAACAGTGTGCAATAATGTCAAAGATCGCAGTCGAGTTAGCTATACAGATCGTGTGCTATGAGATCGACAAGGTAAACAGATTCGAGAATGGTTAATAAAATCTAAGACCATTGCATATTAAGGTCAAAATAGTGCTAGCAATATACAAGTCTCATACGATGCCATTTCAACGATTGTACCACAAAAGCTCGAAATGTTGCAAGGTTCAAATTCCAGAGTTATATGGCTCAAATTCGAAGATTACAAGGTTCAAACTGATATTAGAAATGAAATTCAGCTCATCAGCTGCAAACGCTCGCGCTAATCCGCAGAACATGGATATCAGAGAGGTTCAAACTAATATCACAGCTTCTAAGTCTGGTTCCGAAACCTCACAATTTTTGCAAAGGGGTCAGCCACTGAGAAGTCATGTATGGGGTTGACACGATGACTTCCGATTACTCTGTCATCTGAAGTTCCAAAATCAAATTCAACATTTTTGGAGCCTACTCCATTGTGCCGCAGGCGCCGGCGATGATCAACAAACCATTCATTTTTGCGAAATAAATGTAGAGCAAACCTCATTTCCTTTAGCACCCTTGCTCTGAGAACAAAGACCTGGCGAGTATAATCTCCAGTAAGGTCACTCGATAGGAGTTCAAAGTAATATCTGAGAGATGCAGATCTAGGCATTCGACGCGATTGTTATATTGTATCACGTTATCCAACACTGGACCTAATCTTATCTGCCAAAGAAGTAACGTGTTAGTGCCTACATGCAGTTTTGAACATTACTACAGGCCTATTTGGTTTGCAGGATTGGTAAAAGGCACTAACATGCCATCTTCGATCTGACATGATTAACATGGGCTACTGATTACATTCTAGAAAAATGTAGCCTTCTTCACAAGAGGTTGGAGTGGATGAAAAGTTCCCTAAGAAAACTAGTACAGATGAATCCAAGGGAGAGATGCTTATTGAGTGTAACCATATGGATCAAGCAACCAATATGGGGGGACATGTATGTACTAGAATCCTCCAAAAGGACCTTCAGAATCATAGTACATTGTCATTGTAAACTTGGAAAAAGGTGTCACAAATTGAACTCTCTTATGGTTAACATTTAACAGGAAAGGAACATCACCTCGATATATAGCTTCTCCAGGCACGGAAAGCATCTCAGGAAACTAACAACTTGCTCCAGGTTGGGGCCGATAGATTCTAGTGCCAAGACCTTCACTGTGCGCAGTTTTGGGGTCAAGCTTGTCGGAATCATTTTTTGAATGACAGACGAACAAACATCTCAAAATTAGAAATAATGTTAATTTGTAGAAGGAGAAGTAGAAGGAGGCCGTTGTACCTGAATGGGTGTGGATCCAATAACAAGTTCGGCGTATTTGTGAGACGAGTAGCCCACCACTGTCAATTTTGGCGCAAAAATGACGTTGATTCTTGTTGGACCTTCTTGATCAACTACAAGTAATCTCTCAAGTGCAGGTGTGTCCTCAATGACCATACCGTGGTACACATCTTGTGATGTCTTGCTGCCGCACCAGCAACACACATAAATAGTCTGGAGAGTCATGGAGGTGATGTGGAAGGTACTCAACCCATTGATCGCCTGAAGACGAAGGTACTCGAGTGAAGTAGAGCCACGGAGCGGGCGCTCCATGTCACTGTTCGAGAGGCAGACGGCGGCGAGCTCGAGGTGCTTCAGTCGTGGTAGAATAAGAGCGGGCGCGTCATTAAGGGGGGATGGCGGTTCCTGAACTTGGCGACGCGTAGCGTGGGAGCGAGGCGGAGTGCGGACATTGGCAGCGACCGCATATGCCCATCATCAAAAGTGAGCTCCTCGAGATGATCTAGGGTGGGGGATCGGAACCAGTCGTCAAGCTTGGCTCGGTCCTTGCCGTTGGAACGGAACTTGCCCACTCTAAGGCCTTTGGTTGGGCCAAGGTGACTGCCGAGGATCTTGGAGAACGCATCCAAGCTTTTGCGATAGCCATCGCAGAGCTCGTGGGTGTCGATGAGGTCGAGAGGGCTGGAGTTCCATAGGCCTCTGGTTGGGCCAAGGTGACTACTAGGAAAATGTTTATAGATAGAAGTTTAGTAGTAGAGCTTGTTTAAGCACCCATGCTACTAGTATTTACCAGTAGCGCCTGGTACAATACATGCTACTACTACGAAATAACAGCAGCGTTTGTTAGCTTGGGCCGCGCTGCTGTTACATGGGCCACAGGGCAAAAATGGTAGCCCACTTACCTGTAGCGTTTGTTTCGAACGGGCGCTACAGCTAGTGGGCTTAGCAGTAGCGCCGGCCTCTACCCAGCGCTACTATTAGGGGAAAACAAAACCGGCCCGAGAGCCCCCCACCCCACACTCTCACATTAACGATCCCCTCCACCCGACGCCACCGCCGCGGTTAGGGTTCCTCCCCGGCCGCCTCACCCCCGTCGGCGGCGCCGTGCGCCGCCACCACGCGCGGTCGCCTCTCGCCTCCTCCGATGCTCCAGCCCCTTAAGTCCCCCTCAATCTCCTCCTCCCTGCGCGCGCCACCACTAGCTAGGCTCCGATCGATTCGCCGCGGCGGCTCACCAACGGTCATAGGAAGCCGTCGACCATGTCCTGCCACTCCTTGGCTGTGGCGCCACACTGCCGCCGCCGCTGAGCAAGCTGTCGATGAAGTTGTCCCGGAGCACGTCCGGCGTGGCCATGAGCCGCTCGATCTGGGTCATCTGCCCGATCTTCTCCGTGAGCGTCATCCTCCCAAGAAGAGTGTGTAGAGCGTGTAGACACGATCCTCCACAGGCTTCGTGGCGTCCTTGTAGATCACGTAGTCGGCATCGATGCCGCCGAGCACGGCCCAGAAGAGCAGCAGGGCCGCCCGACGAGAGCAGCCCGGGGCACCGAGCCTCAGTAATGCGAGGAGCCATGGCATCATCGCGTGTGGATTGTTTTTGGCAACCACCGGCGGGAAGGATGGTTTGTTTAGTGCCAGTTGCCATCGTGGTAGCGGGATGTTAGTTTAAGCATTGTTTTCCACTGCTTAATTTGTCAGAGCAGAGAAGCATGTTTTGCTTGCACAGAAGAGACAGAAAAGTAGAGAGAGTAGAGAGAGGGGTTAGGTGAGAGCAGAGAGAGGGGTTAGGTAAGGAACTAATCCAGATGCACAAGTTTGGTCAGCCAAACTTGGTAGAATCCAGGAGACAGAAAAGGAAGCGGGTAGAGGCAGGAGGGGGGATTGAGGGCAGCAGAAGGGAGCGAGTGAACTGACCTGAGCGAGGGGGGATTAAGGGCAGCAGAAGGGCGGAGGCTTGGTTTCTTCTTCCATGGCTGCTGTCCCTGGAGCAGTGGCGGCGGCGGTGCCTAGTGTTCTAGGGTTTAGAGAGGGGTTCTCTCTCTCATCCTGCCTTGGCTTTTGTTTAGTGGCGGCGACGGCGGTGCCTAGTGTTCTAGGGTTTAGAGAGGGGTTCTCTCTCTCTCGATTGAACTACTTTTGCTTGTCTGCTTGCGCAATAATGGCAATATGCCATTTATCTTATTATTAGGCTTTGTTTGGGTTACATGATCTCTATTAGGTTATTGTCTGAACTGAACTACAATTTAGTTGTTATTTTGCTTGCCATGTGAACCTGATGTGTATTCTCTATGATGTGAACCTGATGTGTATATTATTCAAAACCTAATGTGTATTGAAAACTTTATGTTTACTTTTTGGATCGTTAATCCTTTAATCATATTGCTTTAGGGAAATGGCGCCACCACCACCACCATGTCGACGGTGCAAGTCAAGGTGCGCCAGCAGCCTTGCAACTAGCATGTTGTTCGGCATCTACTTCGAGTCTAGTTTTCTTCATGTGGTGGTAATAAATTATATGAAACTAGTAACCACTATTTTGTTTTTAGTGTTATAGGCATTAATGCATCGTGTATATATCATTTTGCCTTTTGTACACAGATCGTGCCATGCAATGTGAGGTCAGAATTCAACAAGCTGACCGGAGACTCTGTTACCTTCAAGGCTCCTGGGGGCCCCTACACTATTGAGGTCGAGAAAGGACGAAATAGGACACATGTGGGAGGAGATGGATGGGTCCGTTTCATCGCCCACATGCATATCACCGGTGGTGAGTTGATCGGCTTCTCCTTCAGAGCAGAAAGACCCAAGTTGGCCGTGATTTATGTTAAGAAAGCAGAAGATGATGAAGATGATGACGATGATGACGACCCACTTGGTGAAGCAGTCGTAGCTCAAAGAATGAGGTTGAGCGAGGAGGAGGTGTGCAACCTATGGGACATCATTCTGCCACGTGCTGACTTTGTCGGGGTGCCATTGGTGACCCGCCTGACAAGTACCATGGTTGATCGGCATATCATGGTATGTTGCATTTACTGTAGTAATTTGATTGTATGCTTTATTGTTATACTTAGTTTAGAGTCCAATGATATATATGCTTAGTGAATCTTATATGCTTAGTGAAACTTATATGCTTTGTTGTTATACTTAGTGTAGAGTCTGATGATATATATGCTTAGTGAATCTTATATGCTTAGTGAAACTTATATGCTTTGTTGTTATACTTAGTGTAGGGTCTGATGATATATATGCTTAGTGAATCTTATATGCTTAGTAAATCTGATTCTCTATGTGCTTAGTGAATCCGATGATATATATGTTTTATTGTTATACTTAGTGTAGAGTCCGATGATATATATGCTTAGTGAATCTTATATGCTTAGTGAATCCGATGATCTATATGCTTGGTAAATCCGATGATATATATACTTCGTGTAGAATCCAAAGAACTGTTAATAGTGTAGAATCCATATATACTTATTTGTAGAATTCATGCTTAGCATAAATGTAGTACTGTCTTTTGATAGTGTAGAATGTGTGAGGCTACTTATTAATTGATATGTTTTTCTTATTCAGAAATTGCCAAAGAGCCTATCTAAGAGTTGTGGTATCAAGCCTGATGAAGAAGGCTCTGCTGGAATACGCCTTACCGCGAGGGGCTCCGTCACCACTTGTGCGTACAGAGTGGACACGGACGGTCGCACACACTTCAACTCGATTGGGTGGAAGAGCTTCCTCGTCGGCTAGAATCTTCATGTTGGACACGCAATCCTAATTACTATTAGGAACACCCACCGCCCAGGCTTGAGGATGTTGGTCGTCATCGATATCATCTAGAACTACATATGCATGCGTGTGGCTGCTGAACCATATATATGCTAGTATGACTACCTAGTAGACTTATCAACTATGAGCTATCCATGCATTGTTGACTACTATATATGAGTTTGTGAGATTGTGTGGTTATATTAAATGTGGTATTGTCGTTAATGTTTGTGAGATGGTTCTGTGAACTTAGTTTATTTGCACTGGACTTGTCTTGATTTCCATGAATATTGCATCTGACTTATTTTTTTATTTTTATTTTCTATTTACCTAGTTGTAGCGTGGGGAGAAAATAGGGCGCTACTACTATGTGATGATAGTAGTAGCGTTGTTAGAGAAAGAGGCGCTACTACTAAGTATTTTAGCTGCAGCGCTTGTTTAGAAATGCGCTACTGTTAAATAATAGATGTAGCGCCCTAGCAGTAGCGCGGGTGCCCGCGCTACTGGTATGTAAAAAACCAGCGCCACTAGTAAGGTTTTCTCTAGTAGTGATGGTTAATAAAATCTAAGACCATTACATATTAAGGTCAAAATAGTGCTAGTAATATACAAGTCTCATACGATGCCATTTCAACGATTGTACCAACAAAGCTCGAAATGTTACAAGGTTCAAATTCCAGAGTTATATGGCTCAAATTCAAAGATTACAAGGTTCAAACTGATATTAGAAATGAAATTCAGCTCATCAGCTGAGAACGCTCGCGCTGATCCGCTGAACATGGATATCAGAGAGGTTCAAACTAATATCACCGCTTCTAAGTCTGGTTCCGAAACCTCACAATTTTTGCAAAGGGGTCAGCCACTGAGAAGTCATGTATGGGGTTGACACGATGACTTCCGATTACTCTGCCATTTGAAGTTCCAAAATGAAACTCAGCATTTTTGGAGCCTACTCCATTGTGCCGCTGGCGCCAGCGCTGATCAACAAACCATTCATTTTTGCAAAATAAATGTAGGGCAAACCTCATTTCCTTCAGCACCCTTGCTCTGAGAACAAAGAACCTAGCGAGTATAATCTCCGGTAAGGTCCCTCGGTAGGAGTTCAAAGTAATTTCTGAGAGATGCAGATCTAGGCATTCGACGTGATTGTTATATTGTATCACATTATCCACCACTGGACCTAATCTTATCTTCAAAAGAAGAAAACGTGGTAGTGCCTACATGCAGTTTTGAACATTACTACAGGTCTATTTGGTTTGCAGGATTTGTAAAATGCACTAACATGCCATCTTCGATCAGACATGATTAACATGGGCATTTGATTACATTCTAGAAACATGTAGCCTTCTTCACAAGAGGTTGGAATGGATGAAAAGTTCCCTAAGAAAACTAGTACAGATGAATCCAAAGGAGAAATGCTTATTGATTGTAACCATATGGATCAAGCAACCAATATGGGGGGACATGTATGTACTAAAATCCTCCAAAAGGACCTTCAGACATCGTAGTACATTGTCATTGTAAACTTGGAAAAAACTGTCACAAATTGAACTCCCTTATGGTTAACATTTCACAAGAAAGGAACATCACCTTGATATATAGCTTCTCTAGGCACGGAAAGCATCTCAGGAAACTGACAACTTGCTCCAGGTTGGGGCCGATAGATTCTAGTGCCAAGACCTTCACTGTGCGCAGTTTCGGGGTCAGGCTTGACGGAATCATTTTCTGAATGACAGACGAACAAACATCTTCAAAATTAGAAATAATGTTAATTTGTAGGAGAAGTAGAAGGAGGCTGTTGTACCTGAACGGGTGTGGATCCAATAACAAGTTCGGCATATTTGTGAGACGAGTAGCCCACCACTGTCAATTTCGGCGCAAAAATGACACTGATTCTTGTTGGACCTTCTTGATCAACTACAAGTAATCTCTCAAGTGCAGGTGTGTCCTCAATGGCCATACCCTGGTACACATCTTGTGATTTCTTCCAGCTGCACCAGCAACACACATAAATAGTCCGAAGAGTCATGGAGGTGATGTGGAAGGTACTCAACCCATTGATCGCCTGAAGACGAAGGTACTCGAGTGCAGTACAGCCATGGAGCGGGTGCTCCATGTCACTGTTTGAGAGGCAGACGGCGATGAGCTCGAGGTGCTTCAGTCATGGTAGAATAAGAGAGGGCGCGTCATTAAGGGGGGATGGCCGCTCCTGTACTTGGCGACGCGCAGCGTGGGCGCGAGGCGGAGTGCGGACGTTGGCAGCGACCGCATATGCCCAGCATCAAAATTGAGCTCCTCGAGATGATCTAGGGCGGGGGATCGGAACCAGTCGTCAAGCTTGGCTCGGTCCTTCCCGTTGGAACGGAACTTGCCCACTCTAAGGCCTTTGGTTGGGCCAAGGTGACTGCCGAGGATCTTGGAGAAAGCATCCAAGCTTTTGCGATAGGCATCGCAGAGCTCGTTGGTGTCGATGAGGTTGAGAGGGCTGGAGTTCCATAGGGGGCACCACCGCCGGGAAAGGACGGTTGTCCGTGCCCCATATTTGATTGGGAGGAGGGAGATGATGACTCTCAACATATCATCGGGGAGGCTGCTGATGAAGTCTAGGCCTACTGGAGTCGCTTGCGGTTCTAGCTCGCCCCGCCTCCGCTTGTTGGCAGCCCCGTTCTCCACCTCCGGAGTCTCCTTGTCAGCGGCGCTTTCTGATAGAAATGGGAGTACAGGGAATATTTAGTTAAAACAGGGCAATAGAAAAGTGTATTGGTAACTAGAAGTTATTAGGTAGGAATATAGTAAGAAAAGGGAATAACAATAGGTTGCTTAAATACTACACAATTCATTTGACATTGCTGGGTAAGTCAACATGTAGATAGTTGAAAAGAAAACTTACTTCGAACAAAGTCTGGACGGCTGATTTTGTCGGGGAAGTTAGCATATATCTCATGACCAGGCCCTTTTATGTGTAGTGCAATTTTCATTCCAGCTTTCAGTACATAAAACTTAGAAATTTCTTTCCAAAAGCTAGTGCCAAAATAGGAGTCACCACGTTCATCAAGTCTTACAGTAGCAACGATTGTAAATCCATAGTTTGTGTGCAGTATGACACCCGTGGAGCCTTGATCTATGTAAAGGGAAATATTGTGCACTACATAATCTGTTGCATAGAAAGGGATGTGCTGCAGAAAATGGTAGGATTGTTAAACAAAATATGTTAACATGCAAATATGGGCCCAAATTGAAAGAAGTGTACAACAGTTGAAATCGAAAGACAAAAATCTATAATTAAGCAGATAGGGTAAACATGATGTCATGGAAATATGAGAGTAATCGAAAGAACAATACATCATTAATTTGCCTAATATAGAAAGAAGAGGGGGAAATCCCCTTTGACGTATATGGTGCATGTGGCACCTTTTATCCAAATGTAGCAATATTTAAAATATGTTCAGGAAAGTAGGCCATGCCAACCGATTTAGGGTGAGATTGAACATACCGCGCGTGTCCTCAAGTTATCTGGTACGATGAGATGGAATCTCTGGCGGAGGTCGCAAAGTCCTGAAGTGTTGGCGCACTGTACATTCTAGGAATCAAAGAAAACCCTCAAATCAGCTCGAATAAAAATGAATTCACGGCGATTTCCGTCGGTGATTAAAGGAGGCAGATGAACTGGGATAAGAGATGAGATAATATGTCAGGACCCCGATCCTAAGTCACACCGATGTAGCATGTAACACATCATATCACTTTGCGGCCTCACACATGTTATTCCAATGGGTGCCACCTTACCTGGCCCGGGACCGTTTGCGCCTTTTGGCTCACGTATATGATAGTGTCGCTAGCATCCATATGACAAAGAACCCGGACCGACATGACTAGTCGTAAACCCAAAGTAGCACTAACTTACAGGGACAGGCATACATGACCCAGCAACGAACGTGTCGGTCATCAGCGAGTGAATCCGGGCTGTAGCAGCTGGGCTAACAGGACTTCGGAGAATTCGGGCTATAGCAGGCTAACAGGACTCCGGTAGACACCGCGTGACATTTCACCGAAGGGACAGACACAGGAACGAAGAAGGACAGATGCCGGCCAGCCTAAGTGTTCCGGAGCAGTAGCAAGCTACCATGGCTCAGTGGAAGCACTAGGAGACATTTCCCGGTAAGAGAGGCTACCAAGGATAAACAACTAGCTTGTCGGATCCCACACATACCAAGCATTTCAAATCATACACACGATATGCTCGATATGTGCAAATACAACATGGCATCACAACAAAACTCTACAACTCAAAGTATTTATTCATTAGGCTCTGAGGAGCCAAGTAATTCAAACATGGGTCTCATGACCCAACATACAGAGCATACAAGCAACAAGCAGAAGCATAAACATGTCTGAGTATAAACAACTACAAATGAAAAAGGCTGAGAAGCCTGACTATCTACAAGACCCTCCGAAGGGTACAAGATCGTAGCTGAGGTAACAAGCTAAACGTCGAAGTCCACGCGGAACTACTAGTGAGACCGAAGTCTCTCTGCAAAAACATAAATTAAGCAAACGTGAGTACAAATGTACCCAGCAAGACTTACATCAGAACTAGCTACATATGCATCAGTATCAATAAAGGGGTGGTGGAGTTTGACTGCAGCAAGCCAGCTTTGACTTAGCGGCACCTGAACTACGACTGCAAGTAACTCTTTTGAGGTGGCGCACACGTGTCCACATATTCACCATAACAATACACCACTATGGATCCGCTCCCGTCTCCCTACGAGAAGGCCATCCATAGCACTCACACTTATGTTGCGCATTTTAGAGTATCCACTTTCACTTGTCTATGAACTGTACAGGCAACCCAGAAGTCCTTTACCGCGGACGCGGCTATTCGAATAGATGATGTTAACCCTGCAGGGGTGTACTTCTTCACACACGCTCTCGCCACTTACCACCATGTACACATCATGTATCTCGGCAACCTTCAAGCGGAAGCCTGGCGAGGGAGTCGGCCACGACCTGACTAACCACACAAGTCTCTAGTCCAGGTTTATTACCTATTCGGGTTCCATCCGCAAGGAGATCCGGCCGGGGTGTCGCTCACGGTCCCAAACGATGTGAGCAGGGTTCCCAAGCCCACCATCCGGGTGCCACTTGGTACACCGTGCCACTGCACCTAGTCTGTCCCAAGCCCACCTGTACCGGGTGACACTTGGTAGATTACTAGCACTACCTACAAACACCAGAAACTAGTTGCAACTCCTGTAAAGAGATCACGTTGATTAATAAGTCGAGAAAGCTTGGAGTGCCCGGAGCCCAATGTGTGGTAGTAGTTGTTCATGGATCACAAACACAGAACTCAGTTCCTGAGGACGGTTTCAATGAGACAACCCACCATGTACTCCTACATGGCCTCTCACCGCTACCTTTACCAAATCGTGTTCACACACTTAGCTCTCAACAGTAGGACATGTTCACAACTTTCCAATTCATCCCCGATGAATCAGACCTGACACAACTCTAAGCAATAGCAGGCATGACAAACAAGCATGAATGAGTAGGCACATCAGGGCTCAAACAACTCCTACTCATGCTAGTGGGTTTCATCTATTTACTGTGGCAATGACAGGTCATGCAGAGGAGAGGGGTTCAACTACCGCAGCATGTAACAGTTGAAACATTGTTGTCCTAATGCAGTAAAAGAGAACAGGAGCGAGAGAGTGGGATTGTATCAGAGAACAAGGGGGTTTTGCTTGGCTGGCACTTCTAAAGATAGTATAGCTCTTCATCGGTGTTAACAATCACAACGTCAAAACAACGTCCACTGAGAGGGAACAACACCGGCAAACAGAGAAGGAACACAATCAATGCAATGCAACAATATGATGTATGAATGTGACATGGCAATATGCTATGATTTGAGCAAATGTAGCTAGCAACAATTTAAATGAAGTTGGTTTAAACCCAAGGTTCAAATTCAAACTCCGCATAAGGCGTTTCAAATGCCATTAATTCAAATTTTTACATACAGTAGCTTTAGGTTGCTCAAACATGCATGAAAATGGTACAGATGGTCAAACCCCTGGTCACCGACGGGTTAGGCGCTACGACGCGTTCGAGACGAACTGGTGAGGTCTGCGGCTTCCTGAGGAAGCACTGAGCACGCCTATGTGCTCTGGTGCGACGTGCGGGAGTGGTAATCGCGGCGGCGACCTGGCCTGCTGCGGGGAGCGCTCGGCTCCGATGGTTGATACGGCTAGGGGGCGAGTTAGGCAACGGGGCATGGGGGAAACGGTACAGCGGCTCACCATGGTTCTTCTGTTGCTGCTGGCGAGGTAGGGGAGGCACGGGGTCCGGCAAAATGACGGCGGGGATCACCGGCACCCGAGGTCGGAAACGGCGGTGTTGGCGAGGCTTCAGGGCGTCCAGCGTTGCGTAGCTCAGAGAGGGGGTTGAGGATGAAGTGGCGGAGCTTCTGGGCGCATCGGCGATGCGTGGGGTGGCCGGTGGCCGCGGTGGTGCTCGGTGGTGCGCTGCGGTGCGCTCGGGCGAGAGAGAGAGAGATCCAGGGAAGGGGTGAGAGCGAGGGAGAGTGAGAGAGAGTGGCAGGGAGGTGCGTGGTGCCATCTGGGCGCGTTGGGGAGAAGGCGGCAAGCAGGACGTGGCCCTGCGTATGCCAGCGTGCGGCAAGCACGCGCCCCAGTCCTCCTGGCGGGAGCTTGGGGATGACTGGCAGTGGCCAGGGGCCTGGGCTGGCCACTTAGGCTTGCACAGGAGGTGAGCCCAGGTAGGTTTCTGCCTTTTATTATTCTTCTTTCTGTTTTTTTACTTTGCCACTGATTCCAAATTTAAATGAATTTAAAACAGTGCCAAATATCCTCTGAATAATTTATGTTGCTAGATGGACTTTTCCAACAGCACATAAAACATTTCAAAGTTATTTGAAAATATATCGCATATATTATGAATATAATTCCAAATTCAAATACAATAATGATTTAAATTCAGTGCCAAAATAATTCCTTAAAAATGTTCACTATTTTTTGTTGGGCCCCAAACCCTTGCCAAAATTATCAAACATTAATGAAGGCCATTTTTGTTTCACTGAATGCAAGTTTAAGGGTTCTTGCCCATTTTTTTAAAGGAATTTTCTAAGGTTGAGAATTCGGTCAATTCAAATTTCACTGGAATTTAGACATGATGCATGATACGTCTCCGTCGTATCTGCTTTTCCAAACACTTTTGCCCTTGTTTTGGACTCTAACTTGCATGATTTGAATGGAGCTAACCTGGACTGACGCTGTTTTCAGTAGAATTGCCATGGTGTTATTTATGTGTAGAAACAAAAGTTCTCGGAATGACCTGAAACTCCACGGAACTTATTTTTGGAAAATATTAAAAATACTGGAAGAAGAATCCACGTCAGGGGGGCCTCCACCTGTCCACGAGGGTGGGGGCGCGCCCCTGCCTCGTGGGCCCCCTGTTGCTCCACCGACCTCAACTCCAACTCCATATATTCGTGTTCGGGGAGAAAAAAACTAGAGAGAAAGATTCATCGCATTTTACGATACGGAGCCGCCACCAAGCCCTAAACTCTCTCGACAGGGCTGATCTCGAGTCCGTTCGGGGCTCCGGAGAGGGGAATCCGTCGCCGTCGTCATCATCAACCATCCTCCATCACCAATTTCATGATGCTCACCACCGTCCGTGACTAATTCCATCGTAGGCTTGTTGGACGGTGATCGCTTGGATGAGATTTATCATGTAATCGAGTTAGTTTTTGTTAGGGTTTGATCCCTAGTATCCACTATGTTCTGAGATTGATGTTGCTATGACTTTGCTATGCTTAATGCTTGTCACTAGGGCCCGAGTGCCACCATTTCAGATCTGAACCTATTATGTTTTCATGAATATATGTGAGTTCTTGATCCTATCTTGCAAGTCTATAGTCACCTACAATGTGTTATGATCGGGCAACCCCGAAGTGACAATAATCGGGACCACTCTCGGTGATGACCATAGTTTGAGGAGTTGATGTATTCACTATGTGTTAATGCTTTGGTCCGGTACTCTATTAAAAGGAGGCCTTAATATCCCTTAGTTTCCAATAGGACCCAACTGCCACGGGAGGGTAGGACAAAAGATGTCATGCAAGTTCTTTTCCATAAGGACGTATGACTATATTCGGAATACATGCCTACATTACATTGATGAATTGGAGCTAGTTCTGTGTCACCCTATGTTATGACTGTTACCTCATGAACCGCATCCGGCATAATTCTCCATCACCGATCCAATACCTACGAGCTTTTGACATATTGTTCTCCGCTTATTTACTTTTCCGTTGGTACTGTTACAATCACTACAAAACCCAAAAATATTACTTTTGCTACTGTTACCGTTACTTCCATATTACTTTGCTACTAAATACTTTGCTGCAGATACCAAGTTATCCAGGTGTGGTTGAATTGACAACTCAACTGCTAATACTTGATAATATTCTTTGGCTCCCCTTGTGTCGAATCAATAAATTTGGGTTGAATACTCTACCCTCGAAAACTGTTGCGATCCCCTATACTTGTGGGTTATCAAGACTATTTTCTGGCGCCGTTGCCGGGGAGCATAGCTCTATTCTTTGAGTCACTTGGGATTTATATCTGCCGGTCACTATGATGAACTTGAAAGACGAGAAAACAAAAATTTATCCCTCAACTACGAGGGGAGGTAAGGAACTGCCATCTAGCTCTGCACTTGATTCACCTTCTGTTTTGAGTAAGCTTGCGACACCTAAACCTGCTTCTGCTATTCATTCTGATATGTCGCATGTTATTGATGATGCCACTTTTGCTATGCATGATACTTATGATGAAACTACTTCTACGCTTGATACTACTGTGCCACTTGGTGAATTTCTTGATGAACAACTTGCTAGGCTAGAGAGAATGAAATTATTGAAACTGATAATATTGATGATAGTGATGATGAAGACTCTCCCCTAATAAATATGAATTACCTGTTGTTCCTGAGGGTTATGTTATGGATGAAGAAACTGCTAGAGCTATTTTAGCTTGCAATGATAGATATGATCTTAAGAAGTTATTAGCTAAATGGAAGCAGCAATCTCTTAATGCTAGAGTGAAACCTGACCCTGCTTTTGCTACTTCACCTATCTGTGTTACTGATAAGGATTCTGAATTCTCTGTTGATCCTGATATAATTACTTTGGTTAAATCTGATCCTTTCTATGGCTATGAATCTGAAACTGTTGTGGCACATCTTACTAAATTAAATAATATAGCCACCCTGTTCACTAATGATGAGAAATCTCGCTACCTTTATATCCTTAAAATATTTCGTTCTCATTAAAGGGTGATGCTAAGATATGGTTTAATTCTCTTGATCATGGTTGTGTGCGTAGTCCCCAGGATATGATTGGTTACTTCTCTGCTAAATATTTCCCTACTCATAAGAAACAAGCTGCCTTAAGGGAAATATATAGTTTTGTGCAAATTGAAGAAGAGAGTCTCCCACAAGCTTGGGGGAGGCTTCTCCAATTACTTAATGCTTTGCCTGATCATCCTCTTAAGAAAAATGAAATACTTGATTTCTTTTATAATGGACTAACTGATGCTTCCAGAGATTACCTGGATAGTTGTGCTGGTTCTGATTTCAGGGAAAGAACACCGGATGAAGCTGAAATTCTATTCAATAATATGTTGACTAAAGAAAATAATTGGACACTTCCTGAGCCAATTCATGAACCAACTCCTAAGCCAACTCCGAAGAAAAGAGGTGTTCTATTTCTCAGTCCTGAAGATATGCAAGAGGCAAAGAAATCTATGAAAGAAAGGGGTATTAAAGCTGAAGATGTTAAGAATTTACCTCCTATTGCAGAAATACATGGTCTCAATTTACCGCCTATTGAAGAAACATATGATCTTAATCCATTACCTATTGAAGAAACTCATGGTCTTGATAACCCGACACAGGGAGTAAAGGTAAATTCTCTCTATAGATATGATAAAGCTGAAATCCCTCCTACTAAGTTTGCTAGCCAATGTTTGGATGAGTTTGATAATTTTATGGTTAAGCAAGAAGATTTTAATGCTTATTTTGGTAGACAATTAAAACAAAATGCTTATATGATTGAACAGTTGGGTGATTATATGTCTAGAGTTAAAGGTGAACTTAAACTCATTAGTAAACATGCTTCTATGGTCACCACTCAAGTAGAACAAGTACTTAAAGCTCAAAATGATTTGCTCAATGAAATGTATAGTAAGAAAAATGAGTTTGCTGTTAGAGTGGCTACTAGAACTGGTAAAATGACTCAGGAACCGTTGTATCCTAAAGGCCACCCTAAGAGAATTGAGCAGGATTCTCAAAGAAATAATTTAGATGCACTTAGTCCTTCTAAAAAGAAGAAAAAGAAAAATGTTAGGACTTTGCATGCTTCTAGTGGACCTATTACTAAACCACCTGAGAATCCAAATGATATTTCTATTTCTGATGCTGAAACACAATCTGGAAATGAACATGAAACTAGTGATAATATTAATGATAATGTTCATGATGATGCTCAACCTAGGAATGAAAATGATGTAGAAATTGAACCTGTTGTTGATCTTGATAACCCACAATCAAAGAATCAACGTCATGATAAGAGAGACTTTCTTGCTAGGAAACACGGTAAGGAAAGAGAACCATGGATTCAGAAACCCATGCCTTTTCCTCCCAAACCATCCAAGAAAAAGGATGATGAGGATTTTGAGCACTTTGCTGAAATGATTAGACCTATCTTTTTGCGTATGCGTTTGACTGATATGCTTAAAATGAATCATTATGCTAAGTATACGAAAGAAATTGTTACAAATAAAAGAAAGATACCGGAAGCTGAAATTTCCACCATGCTTGCTAATTATACTTTTAAGGGTGGAATACCAAAGAAACTAGGAGATCCAGGAGTACCAACTATACCATGCTCCATTAAAAGAAATTATGTTAAAATTGCTTTATGTGATCTTGGAGCCGGTGTTAGTGTTATGCCTCTCTCTCTATATCGTAGACTTGACTTGAATAAGTTGACACCTACTGAAATATCTTTGCAAATGGCTGATAAATCAACTGCTATACTTGTTGGTATTTGTGAGGATGTGCCTATTGTGGTTGCAAACGTTACTATTTTAACAGACTTTGTTATTCTTCATATTCCCGAGGACGATAGTATGTCTATTATTCTTGGAAGACCTTTTTTGAATACCGCAGGGGCTGTTATTGATTCCAACAAAGGCAATGTCACTTTTCATGTTAATGGTAATGAGCATACGGTACACTTTCCGAGGAAACAACCTCAAGTCCACAGTATCAATTCTATTGGAAAAATTCCATCGATTATTTTTGGAGGTTTTGAATTTCCTCTTCCTACTGTCAAGAAGAAATATGATATTCTTATTATTGGGGATGTGCATATCCCTGTTGAGGTAACATAGTGTTATTCGAAATTTCTCCGGTTCCATGTTATTCGGAATGAGTTTGTTAACAAGACCTGATCAACCTTGTTAGTGGATTCCTTTTGATGAGCATGAGATGGATGAAGTTAGAAAGCACAACCTTCTATACCCTCCTTTTAACTTCTGTTATTTAGTTGAAATAAAGTAAAAATAGTATTTTCCTGTCTATTTTCTGAATTATCCGTGTAATATAAAAATACCCCGAAAATAAAAGTTCTCCAAATGCCCTGCCAATTTAATATGATTTTTCTGGAATATTTGAGAATATCTGGCACTGAGAACATAGCAGGGGGAGCAAGCACCTGGCCACGAGGGTCCAGGGCGCGCCCCTTGCCTCCTGGCCCATGGTGGCTCCCCTCTACTTATTCCTGCACCCACACACTTCTTCTTCCTCCCTAAAAAATCACCATCCAGCTCAAGCACGAGTTCTAGCTCATTTTGCTATGACTTTCGATCTCCTTGCTCAAGGCACCTCTCACAAAACTGCTTTGGGAGATTGTTCCTTGGTATGTGACTCCTGCATTGGCCCAATTAGTTTTTGTTCTAGTGGTTTATTCATTGCAAATTTGTGCTGCTTAGGTGACCATGTTCTTGAGCTTGCATGTCAAATTTACATGGTTCCAAGTAGTTCCAATGCATGATATAGTCTCTAGGCACTTGTAGGAGTAGTTGCTATCAATTTTGTTGAGCTTGATTCACTTTTATTTGAAGTTACTAAAAATTTCAGAAATTTTCAGAAAATAATGAAGAGATTTTTAAGGGGCTCATCGAGCCGAAGTTTGAAGGAAAAGCAAAGTGAGGAAGCAGAGAGGCCCAAATATAATTTGCCTCGCACTGCGGAGGTTCGGCCGTGTGAATGGCCTTCCGATGATTTCTTGAGAGCAGCCAGGATTTATGATGATTTTTATGAATTGGCTGAGAATGCAGTCCTCGCCGACTTCCTCCGCGACCAACGAGAACAGTATCTCTTACTCACCAATACTTTTGTGCAAAACTTCTACTATTATCCTAAGGAATCACCTCCTTCAGTAGAGTTTCATTTATATGATCTGGTTAAGAAGATGTCACTATATGAATTTTGCAGGGTTTGCAAAATACCTTTCGAGGGTAGCTTAGAGGAACCACGTCGTAAAGATGTGGATGGCTTTATTGACACTATTACTGTAGGGGGGACTAGGAAGGTTTCCGATGCAAGAATCACTAGCATACATTTTCCTGTTTTACGCTACTTTGCCATATTTGCTAGTCGTTGCTTAATTGGTCGCAGAAACTGTGGAAACCTTAGTGTTCCTGATATTATGATTTTGTTCCATGGTTTATTCTGTGATAATACTGTTAGTATGGGCGGTATTATTGCCAAACGTTTCAGTCTGAACCGTACAAAGGGCCCCATTTTTGGAGGTATTTACGCTTCATGCCTTGCTGCACACTATAACATACCTATTAGGCACTATGAAAAAGAAGAAAAATTGATGCCCACTGTTTATCTAGATTATAAGAGTATGGTAGTGCATGACTTTATTGTTAAGAATAGGGAAGGGGCGCTTAAATACAAATTGTTCTTTGATAAACATCACCCTGAGACTATTACCTTGCCTGCTCCTTCGTTGTTTGATTTATCTGCAGGCCCGTATCTCGTTCCGCTGGCGGCCATTCATGCCTACTGGAACCCTACATCAGCACCAGAGCCAGAACCGGAACCACAATTTGATCCTCCACGACAGTCTAATTACCAGTGGGATCCGGTGATGATTGCCAACCAGTGGCAATCGGAGTCCTCCTCGTCGCAGTACGACACCAACTACAACTTTGGATATCTGCCAGGCCATCCGTGGCAATAAACCAACTTAGGCCAAAAGCCTAAGCTTGGGGGAATACGTATTTCCCACCGACATTACATTTATGTTTACACACTCATTGCTAGTTATCGGTGCTCAAACTTTTTCATCGTAATGTCCATGCTAGTTTATTTTCTTTTTCCTGCTTTCTTCTTGTGTGTTTGATAAACTTTCAGAAAGAAAACCAAAAAAATAGTTGTAGCTTTTAGTTAGTTTATCTTTCTTGCTGTAGTAGTAATAATTAAAAAAAGAAAACCCAAAAATATTTCATGTTCTTCTTTTGCTTGTTGGGAGCTTTCCCGTGTAAATAGTTTTATTTCTTTTCTTTTCTTTGGGGGTCGATAGGAGAAGACCATATTGAAATTGTTGAAGTGGCTCTTATATGCACTATTGTTGATTTAACCAAGAGCCCATATTGCCTTGTCTTCTCGTGTTTATTGAATGCTCACAGATTCCAGCTTAGTCCATTGCACGTGCACTATTATTATTATTCACATCGTTCGGTCGTGCAAGTGAAAGGCAATTATGACGATATATGATGGACTGATTGAGATGAGAGAAGCTGGTATGAACTCGACCTCTCTTGTTTTTGTAAATATGATTAGTTCATCGTTCCTGAGTCAGCCTATTATGAATAAACATGTTTGCAATGACAATTAGAGATTATAGTTGCTCGTGCCATGCTTGATTAGCTATGAGTTATAATTGTTTACCTTGCGTGCCAACATGCTATTAAAATGGTTGTGATTTGGTATGATGGGGTGGTATCCTCCTTTGAATGATTTAAGTGACTTGACTTGGCACATGTTCACACATGTAGTTGAAACAAATCAACATAGCATTCACGATATTTATGTTCATGGTGGATTATATCCTACTCATGCTTGTACTCAATGTTTATTAATTTTAATGCATGTTCATGACTGTTGTCGCTCTCTAGTTGGTCGCTTCCCAGTCTTTTGCTAGCCTTTACTTGTACCAAGCGGGAATACTGCTTGTGCATCCAATCCCTTAAACTCAAAGTTATTCCATATGAGTCCACCAATACCTTCCTATATGCGGTATCTACCTGCCATTCCAAGTAAATTTGTATGTGCCAAACTCTAAATCTCCAAATGAAATTATGTTTTGTATGCTCGAATAGCTCATTTATCAACTAGGGCTGTCTGTATCTTCCATGCTAGGCGGGATATTCTCAAGAGGAGTGGACTCCGCTCCTCACTCATGAGAAAATGGCTGGTCACCGGGATGCCCAGTCCCATGCTTTATGCAAATCAAATCAACATAATTGCAAACAAAACTCCCCCTGGGACTGTTGTTAGTAGGAGGCACTCGTTGTTTCGAGCAAGCCATGGATTGATGCTTGTTAGTGGAGGGGGAGTATAAACTTTACCATTCTGTTTGGGAACCGCCTATAATGTGTGTAGCATGGAAGATATCGCCATCTCTTGGTTGTTATGTTGACAATGAAAGTATGCCGCTCAAAATATTATTTATCTCCGCTTCAAAATCGAGCTCTGGCACCTCTACAAATCCCTACTTCCCTCTGCGAAGGGCCTATCTATTTACTTTTATGTCGAGTCATCACCCTCTTATTAAAAAGCACCAGCTAGAGAGCACTGCTATCATTTGCATCCATTACTATTAATTTATATTGGGTAAGACTGGATCTCTTTTACCATGAATTACAATATCTAGTCAGTCCTTGATCTTTAAAGGTGCTCTGCATTTATGTTTTGCGGTCTCAGAAAGGGCTAGCGAGATACCATCTTGTTATATCATAGCACGATTGTTTTGAGAAAGTGTTGTCATCCGAGATTTATTATTATTGCTCGCTAGTTGATTATGCCATTAATATGAGTAAACATGAGATCTAAATGTTTTTGTGAATATGGTTAGTCATAATCTTTGCTGAAAACTTGAATGCTGGCTTTACATATTTGAATGGAACTCGATTGTCATTGCAAACAAAGTTTGTAAAAGTTTTTCTTTATCACTTTCAGTTTATCAACTGACTTGCTTGAGGACCAGCAAAGGTTTAAGCTTGGGGGAGTTGATACGTCTCCGTGGTATCTACTTTTCCAAACAGTTTTGCCCTTGTTTTGGACTCTAACTTGCATCATTTGAATGGAACTAACCTGGACTGACGCTGTTTTCAGCAGAATTGCCATGGTGTTATTTATGTGCAGAAACAAAAGTTCTCGGAATGACCTGAAACTCCACGGAACTTATTTTTGGAAAATATTAAAAATACTGGAAGAAGAATCCATGTCAGGGGGCCTCCACCAGTCCACGAGGGTGGGGGGCGCGCCTGCCCCCCTGGGCACGCCCCCTGCCTCGTGGGCCCCCTGTTGCTCCACCGACCTCAACTCCAACTCCATATATTCGTGTTAGGGGAGAAAAAAACCAGAGAGAAAGATTCATCGCGTTTTACGATACGGAGCCACCGCCAAGCCCTAAACTCTCTCCGGAGGGCTGATCTGGAGTCCGTTCGGGGCTCCGAAGAGGGGAATCCGTCGCTGTCGTCATCATCAACCATCCTCCATCACCAATTTCATGATGCTCACCGCTGTGCGTGAGTAATTCCATCGTAGGCTTGCTGGACGGTGATGGGTTGGATGTGATTTATCATGTAATCGAGTTAGTTTTGTTAGGGTTTGATCCCTAGTATCCACTATGTTCTGAGATTGATGTTGCTATGACTTTGCTATGCTTAATGCTTGTCACTAGGGCCCGAGTGCCATGATTTCAGATCTGAACCTATTATGTTTTCATGAATATATGTGAGTTCTTGATCCTATCTTGCAAGTCTATAGTCACCTACTATGTGTTATGATCCGGCAACCCCGAAGTGACAATAATCGGGACCACTCCCGGTAATGACCATAGTTTGAGGAGTTCATGTATTCACTATGTGTTAATGCTTTGGTCCGGTACTCTATTAAAAGGAGGCCTTAATATCCCTTAGTTTCCATTAGGACCCGGCTGCCACGGGAGGGTAGGACAAAAGATGTCATGTAAGTTCTTATCCATAAGCATGTATGACTATAGTCGGAATACATGCCTACATTACATTGATGAATTGGAGCTAGTTCTGTGTCACCCTATGTTATGACTGTTACATGATAAACCGCATCCAGCATAATTCTCCATCACCGATCCAATACCTACGAGCTTTTCACATATTGTTCTCCGCTTATTTACTTTTCCGTTGCTACTGTTACAATCACTACAAAACCCAAAAATATTACTTTTGCTACTGTTACCGTTACTTCCATATTAAATACTTTGCTGCAGATACTAAGTTATCCAGGTGTGGTTGAATTTACAACTCAACTGCTAATACTTGAGAACATTCTTTGGCTCCCCTTATGTCGAATCAATAAATTTGGGTTGAATACTCTACCCTCAAAAACTATTGTGATCCCCTATACTTGTGGGTTATCAATGCCTGATGCACTCTGATGCAACTAATTAGAGACAGTATTCTAGGGCTATGACAACTCACCCCCACTAAACAAGAATCTCGTCCTGAGATTCAAGACGTGAGGTGCTACCTCTTGAGCACTGTGTTGGTTTTCCCTTGAAGAGGAAAGGGTGATGTAGCAAAGTAGTGTAAGTATTTCCCTCAGTTTTTGAGAACCAAGGTATCAATCCAGTAGGAGGCTACGCGCGAGTCCCTCGTACCTACACAAAACAAATAAATCCTCACAACCAACGCGATAAGGGGTTGTCAATCCCTACACGGTCACTTACGAGAGTGAGATCTGATAGATATGATAGGATAATATTTTTGGTATTTTGTGATAAAGATGCAAAGTAAAATAGAAGCAAAGTAAAAGGCAAAGGAAATAACTAAGTGTTGGAAGATTAATATGATGAAGATAGACCCCGGGGGCCATAGGTTTCACTAGTGGCTTCTCTCAAGAGCATAAGTATTTTACGGTGGGTGAACGAATTACTGTTGAGCAATTGACAGAATTGAGCATAGTTATGAGAATATCTAGGTATGATCATGTATATAGGCATCACGTCCGAGACAAGTAGACCGACTCCTCCCTGCATCTACTACTATTACTCCACTCATCGACCGCTATCCAGCATGCATCTAGAGTATTAAGTTCAGGAAAACAGAGTAACGCCTTAAGAAAGATGACATGATGTAGAGGGATAAATTCATGCAATATGATAAAAAACCCATCTTGTTATCCTCGATGGCAACAATACAATACATGCCTTGCTGCCCCTACTGTCACTTGGAAAGGACACCGCAAGATTGAACCCAAAGCTAAGCACTTTTCCCATTGCAAGAAAGATCAATCTAGTAGGCCAAACCAAACTGATAATTCGAAGAGACTTGCAAAGATAACCAATCATACATAAAAGAATTCAGAGAAGATTCAAATATTGTTCATAGATAATCTGGATCATAAACCCACAATTCATCGGTCTCAACAAACACACTGCAAAAAGAAGATAACATCGAATAGATCTCCATGAGAGAGGGGGAGAACATTGTATTGAGATCCAAAAAGAGAGAAGAAGCCATCTAGCTACTAACTATGGACCCGAAGGTCTGAGGTAAACTACTCACACTTCATCGGAGGGGCTATGGTGTTGATGTAGAAGCCCTCCATGATGGATGCCCCCTCCGGCGGAGCTCCGGAACAGGCCCCAAGATGGGATCTCGTGGGTACAGAAGGTTGCGGCGGTCGAATTAGGTTTTTGGCTCCGTATCTGATCGTTTGGGGGTACGTAGGTATATATAGGAGGAAGGAGTATGTCGGTGGAGCAACAGGGGGCCCACGAGGGTGGAGGGCACGCCCTGGGGGGTAGACGCGCCCCCTACCTCGTGGCCTCCTCCTTTGTTTCTTGACGTAGGGTCCAAGTCTCTTGGATCATATTCTTCCTAAAAATCACGTTCCCGAAGGTTTCATTCCGTTTGGACTCCGTTTGATATTACTTTTCTGCGAAACTCTGAAATAGGCAAAAACAACAATTCTGGGTTGGGCCTCCGGTTAATAGGTTAGTCCCAAAAATAATATAAAAGTGAATAATAAAGCCCAATAATGTCCAAAACAGTAGATAATATAACATGAAGCAATCAAAAATTATAAATACGTTGGAGACGTATCAAGCATCCCCAAGCTTAATTCCTGCTCGTCCTCGAGTAGGTAAATGATAAAAACATAATTTTTGATGCGGAGTGCTACTTGGCATAATTTCAATGTAATTCTTCTTAATTGTGGTATGAATATTCAGATCCGAAAGATTCAAGATAAAAGTTCAATATTGACATAAAAATAATAATACTTCAAGCATACTAACTAAGCAATTATGTCTTCTCAAAATAACATGGCCAAAGAAAGTTATCCCTACAAAATCATATAGTCTGGCTATGCTCTATCTTCACCACACAAAGTATTTAAATCATGCACAACCCCGATGACAAGCCAAGCAAGTGTTCATACTTTTGACATTTTCAAACTTTTTCAATCTTCACGCAATACATGAACGTGAGCCATGGACATAGCACTATATGTGGAATAGAATGGTGGTTGTGGAGAAGACAAAAAGGGAGAAGATAGTCTCACATCAACTAGGCGTATCAATGGGCTATGGTGATGCGCTTCAATAGATATCAATGTGAGTGAGTAGGGATTGCCATGCAACGGATGCACTAGAGCTATAAGTATATGAAAGCTCAACGAAGGAAACTAAGTGGGTGTGCATCCAACTTGCTTGCTCACGAAGACCTAGGGCATTTTGAGGAAGCCCATCATTGGAATATACAAGCCAAGTTCTATAATGAAAATTTCCCACTAGTATATGAAAGTGACAAAATGAGAGACTCTCTATCATGAAGATCATGGTGCTACTTTGAAGCACAAGTGTGGTAAAAGGATAGTAACATTGTCCCTTCTCTCTTTTTCTCTCATTTTTTTTATTTGGGCCTTTTCTTCTCTCTTTTTTATGGCCTCTTTTTTTTTCGTCCGGAGTCTCATCCCGACTTGTGGGGGAATCATAGTCTCCATCATCCTTTTCCTCACTTGGGACAATGCTCTAAAAATGAAGATCATCACACTTTTATTTTCTTACAACTCAACAATTACAACTCGATACTTAGAACAAAATATGACTCTATATGAATGCCTCCGGTGGTGTACCGGGATATGCAATGAATCAAGAGTGACATCTATGAAAGAATTATGAACGGTAGCTATGCCACAAATAAGATGTCAACTACATGATCATGCAAAGCAATATGACAATGATGGAGTGTGTCATAATAAACGGAATGGTGGAAAGTTGCATGGCAATATATCTCGGAATGGCTATGGAAATGCCATGATAGGTAGGTATGGTGGCTGTTTTGAGGAAGGTTTATGGTGGGTGAATGATACCGGCGAAAAGTGCGCGGTATTAGAGAGGCTAGCAATGGTGGAAGGAGGAAAAAGTGCGTATAATCCATGGACTCAACATTAGTCATAAAGAACTCATATATTTATTGCAAAAATTTACAAGTTATCAAAGCAAAGTATTACCTGCATGCTCCTAGGGGGATAGATTGGTAGGAAAAGACCATCGCTCGTCCCCGACCGCCACTCATAAGGAAGACAATCAATAAATAAATTATGCTCCGACTTCATCACATAACGGTTCACCATACGTGCATGCTATGGGAATCACAAACTTTAACACAAGTATCTCTCAAATTCACAACTACTCAACTAGCATGACTCTAATATCACCATCTTTATATCTCAAAACAATTATCAAGCATCAAACTTTTCTTAGTATTCAACACACTCATAAGAAAGTTTTACTAATCTTGAATACCTAGCATATTAGGATTATTTAAGAAAATTACCATGCTATTTAAGACTCTCAAAATAATCTAAGTGAAGCATGAGAGATCAATAGTTTCTATAAAACAAATCCACCACCGTGCTCTAAAAGATATAAGTTAAGCACTAGAGCAAAACTATATAGCTTAAAAGATATAAGCGAAGCACATAGAGTATTCTAACAAATTCCAAATCATGTATGGCGCTCTCAAAAGGTGTGTACAGCAAGGATGATTGTGGTAAACTAAAAATCAAAGACTCAAATCATACAAGACGCTCCAAGCAAAACACATATCATGTGGTGAATACAAATATAGCTCCAAGTAAAGTTACCGATGGAAGTAGACGAAAGAGGGGATGCCTTCCGGGGCATCCCCAAGCTTTGGATTTATGGTGTCCTTAGATTATCTTGGGGGTGCCATGGGCATCCCCAAGCTTAGGCTCTTGCCACTCCTTGTTCCATAATCCACCTAATCTTTCACCCAAAACTTGAAAACATCACAACACAAAACTTAACAGAAAATCTCGTGAGCTTCGTTAGCGAAAGAAAACAAAAGACCACTTCAAGGTACTGCAGTGAACTCATTCTTTATTTATATTGGTGTTAAACCTACTGTATTCCAACTTCTCTATGGTTTATAAACTATTTTATTAGCCATAGATTCATCAAAATAAGCAAACAACACACGAAAAACAGAATCTGTCAAAAACAGAACAGTCTGTACTAATATGTAACTAACGCAAACTTCTGGAACTCCAAAAAATCAGCCAAAATAGGAAGACCTAGGAAATTTGTTTATTGATCAGCAGCAATTGGAATCACTATTTGATCACGTTCTGGTGATTTTTAACAATTGTTTTCGTGAACAGAAAGTTTCTGGAAATTACAGCAAGATCAAATAACTATCATCCAATAAGATCCTATAGGTTTAACTTAGCACAAACACTAATTAAATCATAAAAACACATCTAACCAGAGGCTAGATCAAATATTTATTCCTAAACAGGAGCAAAAAGCAAAAAAACTAAAAATAAAATTGGGTTGCCTCCTAACAAGTGCTATCGTTTAACGCCCCTAGCTAGGCATAAAAGCAAGGATAGATCTAGGTATTGCCATCTTTGGTAGGCAATCCATAAGTGGCTCTCATGATAGATTCATATGGTAATTTTATTTTCTTCCTAGGGAATTGTTCCATGCCTTTCTTTAATGGAAATTGGAATCTAATATTCCCTTCCTTCATATCAATAATTGCACCAATCGTTCTAAGGAAAGGTCTACCAAGAATAATAGGACATGAAGGATTGCAATCTATATCAAGAACGATAAAATCTACGGGCACATAGTTCCTATTTGCAAAAATAAGAACATCATTAATTCTTCCCATAGGTTTCTTAATAGTGGAATCCGCAAGGTGCAAGTTTAGAGAGCAATCATCAAAATCACGGAAATCTAGCAAATCGCACAAAGTTTTGGGAATAGTGGAAACACTAGCACCCAAATCACATAAAGCATAGAACTCATGATCCTTAATTTTAATTTTAATAGTAGGTTCACACTCATCATAAAGTTTTCTAGGAATAGAAACTTCCAACTCAAGTTTTTCTTCATAAGATTGCATCAAGGCATCAACGATATGTTTAGTAAATGCTTTCTTTTGACTATAAGCATGAGGAGAATTTAGTACGTATTGCAACAAGGAAATACAATCTATCAAAGAGCAATTTCATAATTAAATTCCTTGAAATCCAAAATAGTGGGTTTAACATCTAGGGTTTTGATTTCTTCAATCCCACTTTTATCAATTTTAGCATCAAGATCTAAAAACTCTGAATTTTTGGAACGCCTTCTAGGTAAAGGTGGATCACACTCAGTCTCATCATTATCAAGATTCATATTGCAAAACAAGGATTTAATAGGAGACACATCAATAAATTTTAGATCTTCATCTTTATTTTCATAGAAATTAGAAGAACATGCTTTTATAAAGCAATCTTTCTTAGCACGCATCCTAGTGATTCTCTCTTTGCACTCATCAATGGAAATTCTCATGGCTTTGAGAGACTCATTGATATCATGCTTAGGAGGAATAGATCTAAGCTTTAAAGAATCAACATCAAGAGAAATTCTATCAACGTTCCTAGCCAATTCATCAACTTTAGGCAATTTCTCTTCAAGCAAAGCATTGAAATTCTTTTGTGAATTCATAAACTCTTTAACACTAGTCTCAAATTCAGAGGGCATCTTATTAAAATTTCCATAAGAGTTGTTGTAGGAATTACCATAATTATTAGAGGAATTACTAGGATAAGGCCTAGGATTAAAGTTTCCTCTATACGCGTTGTTACCAAAATTATTCCTACCAACAAAATTCACATCCATAGATTCATTATTATTCTCAATCAAAGTAGACAAAGGCATATCATTAGGATCAGAAGAATCACTCTTAGTAGCAAATAATTTCATAAGTTCATCCATCTTTCCACTCAAAACATTAATTTCTTCTATCGCATGCACTTTTTTATTAGTAGATCTTTCAGTGTGCCATTGAGAATAATTAACCATAATATTATCTAGGAGTTTAGTAGCTTCTCCTAAAGTGATCTCCATATAAGTGCCTCCCGCGGCCAAATCTAAAAGATTTCTAGAAGCAAAATTCAATCCGGCATAAAAATTTTGTATAATCATCCACAAATTCTAACCATGCGTAGGGCAATTACGTATCATTAATTTCATCCTCTCCCAAGCTTGTGCAACATGTTCATGATCAAGTTGCTTAAAATTCATAATATCGTTTCTAAGAGAGATGATCTTAGCAGACAAGAGGAGCAATCAGAGTGCTAAGGAAATCATTATTGTTGGTATTGGTAAAGTCACATAATTTGGTATTATCTTGAGCCATCGTGACAAGCAAGCAATCCAAAACACAAGCAAACAAGAGAGGGGCAAAAAGAGGCAAACAAAAAAGAGAGGGTGAATAAAACGGCAAGGGTGAAGTGGGGGAGAGGAAAACGAGAGGCAAATGGCAAATAATGTAATGCGGGAGATAAGGGATTGTGATGAGTACTTGGTGTCGTGGAATTGACACAGCAGATGTCCTTGAGCTAGGACTTAGTCGTGGAGCCATCGCAGCTAGGAAGCTTGAAGGGGTTAAGCGGGACAAGGAACACGAGGGTTTATACTGGTTCGGCCCCTTACGCTGAAGGTAAAAGCCTACGTTCTGTTGAGGTGGTATTGATTAGGGTTTCGATGACCAGGGAGCTAAACTGCTATGCCTGGCTCTCGATGAGATCTTGCTTGTCCCTAAAACGCTGCCGGGTCGTCCCTTTATATAGGGAGGCTGACGCCCAGCAACTCTCAGAGTCCCGGCCGGCTCATAAGAGTGTCCGGCTCGGACTCTCAACTATTCTTGCCTTACACTACAAGTTCTACCATGATAATGATTGCAACTACGGGCGTTAAGCCGTATCCGGGTCTTAAGCCCATCTCTGGCCCACCGTCTTCAAGCTTAGCGCCAGGCTTCTGGTAATGACCATATGAGTAACCCGGCCCCTCCTGGCGGGTGACTCTAAGGTCTATATCCTCAACATTAGGCCCCAGATTGATTTGAGCCGGCTCATGTCAATCTTCAATTCTTTCGACAGAAAAAATCTCCGGCTTACCATTTGTGTGAAGGCCATAACCCGGCGTGACGTCATTCTCTGGACTCCGGGTAATCCGCCATGACGTCATCTTCCATTAAGCCCGTTTTTTACTCCACCAGATCCGCAACGGATCTTATCTTTGCTGCCATCCCGAAAATCAAGGCATTTCATGGGGAGATAACCACGCCGTGGTCTCCTCGTTTCTCGCACCCACTTATGAGCTCGCCCTTATAAATAGGCCGGCCCGACGGGCCTTCAGCCACTCCTCTCTTCTTCATCTTCTTCCTCACGCCACTGCTCCCCTGCTCGAGCTCTGCTGCTGCCGCCGCCGCGGGTCTTCTCGCCGTCACCAACTCAGGCCGCTGCATCACCCAGATTTGACCAGAGACACGCGACGTCCTCCGCGACTCTCCAGCCCCTGTAAGTCCTGCTTGCCCTATAGAACAGATCTACCGTAGGGTTCGTCCGTGTTCTTCGTGTTCTTTGCTGTCGCCCACGAGCTCCGGTAGTTTTCATTTTTACTGCCCTTTTTTGATCTTAGCTCTGTATAGAACCACTGCGGTAGATGTTTTAGCACCCATTTCACACGCGAGTAGACCTTTTTTTTACTGCATAAAGGCCTTGTTCGATCTCAAGAACTCCCCTGCGCCTGTTTTTTAGGTCCAGAAATTTTCCTTTTGCCCGACCATTTTGATCCAAAATATTTACCGCAATGTGTGAAACCTGTTTTCACCACACTTAGTAAAAAAAGCTGCACTCATTGAGTCATGGCGGTTTACATTTCCGGCTTAAAAAAACAACGCGCCGTAGAATCTTCCGACTCAAAGGAGACCATGCGCCATAGAACTTTCCGGCTCATCTGTGATAAGGCCGTAGACAATCGAATTACTCTCAATACCTAGGGCGGCTTAAATAACCCGCTGCACCTAGATATATGTCATTAGTCCCCTCCATAAGCCGCCGCTTTAACATTGACCTGTAAATTTCCTCCGGCTTATAGTTAAACCGGACGTTTCCTTTTAACATAGGCTGCCGACTTTCATCATGCCTCCCAAAGCTCCGAAAGCCTCCATCACTTGCAATTGGATGAGGTCCAATGTCACCAACGAGACCTTAGCAGATTTTGTCAAGTCAGGCTATCTGCCCAAGAAGGACGTCATTTCCTACCGTGCCCCCGACCCATCAGAGGAGAGACCACATCCAAGGGACGGGGAGGTGGTCATTTTTGCGGATCACATGAGCCGGGGCTTCGCACCGCCCGGCTCAAAGTTTTTGAGAGACGTGCTGAACTTCTTTGACCTGCGGCCACAAGATATAGGACCCAACTCGGTGTCCAACATCTGCAACTTCCAAGTGTTCTGCGAGGTCTACCTTGGAGAGGAGCCCAGCCTGCTGCTCTTCAGAGAGCTCTTCTATTTGAACCGCCAGAACGAGTGTGCCAACGGGCCAAGTCTGGAGCTTGGTGGCATCTCCATTCAACGGCGGAGGGACTGCCTTTTCCCTTACGCAGAGCCGCCAAGCCACCCCAAAGACTGGAATCTGACGCGGTTCTATTGCCAAGACACGTCGCCGGCTGATGAGAGTCCGTTGCCCGGCTTTCGCCCCTTGCGTCTGGAGCCGACTCACCCGCTGTCTGACAAGTTAACCCAGGCGGAACGCCAACCTCTGCTCCCCACCATCAACAAGATCAAAGCTCTCCTGGGCAATGGTCTCAACGGAATCGATCTGGTCCAAGTCTGGATCTCCTGGCAGGTGATCCCATTGAGCCGCCGCCCCGGCTTAATGTGCGAGTACACGGGCCGAAAGGATGACCCCCAGAGACACAGCCGCAACGATCTTCCTGAAGATGTTGCAGAGGATATGACCAAGGCTCTTTTGAACGAGAGCCTGGCAGACTGCGGGAGGACCGGGTTAGCCCCCTTCTGCAAGACCAACCCAGCCCCAGCGGTAAGCCGCTGATCTGAACATCTTCTTCTGTATATAACTTTCATCTGAATCGTTTTAAGAAATCATCATTGTATTTTTCAGGCTGATGATAAGTTCTGGCGGGTCAAATATGACCATGAGGCGGCCAAGAAGGCCAGAAAGGCGAAGAAAGCCGCCAAGAAAGCCGCTCCCCGCAAGAAGGGAAGTAGGCCAACTACTTCGGAGCTGATGCAACTAAGCGACAGCTCCGAGTCAGAGGTAACCCCTGAACCTGTAAGCTCTTTGTTATGTTTATTGTTTATTTCTGTCCGCCTTACCAACAATTGTTCATCAACAGGATGACACCGGAGCCAGTAACCCAGTGGTTGAAGAGGTAATGTCACTTTCCTCCGACTCGGAGCCCTTGCCAAGGCTGAAAGTCCGAAGGGTAACCTGGAAAGTAAGCTTTTCACATCCTTTAGCTTATCAAGATCCTCAATTTATTTGAAAGCGACAGGTTCATGAGAGCCGGCGTCACACCTGGACCAACAAGGACGCCGACCTCTCCTCTGGGTTACCTGACGCATCGAGGAAGCGCCGAACTGAGGTTATCTCCAACTTGTACCCTTTTCATCCTTTGGCGGGTATTATACGTCAGCCACTCAATTCTTCTGACTCAAATTATCAGGAGACTTCCCCCTCTTCGGGCAACTTTATGCAGTCGAACCTGCCGGCTTTCAAGACTGTGCCCGGGTAATAATGATCATCTTATGGTGTACTTTGTCTTTACTTACATTCTTGTGCTTAACCTTTCTGTCTTTTTAGCACCCAAGCAAAACTCAGCAAAAGGGCGAAGAAGAACAAGCCGGTCGATGAGCCGGACTTGCCTGAGCCGGAGGTAACCGCTCAAGAACCGCCAGCTGCCTCTGCTCCTGAGGCCGCTGCCCCAACCAATAAGCCCATAGCAGAAGCTTCTGGTATCCCGGAGGCCTCCATCTCGGCTCAACCAGCAGATGACCCGGACGTGGTAATCACCCGGACGGAATTTGTTGAGCCGGGGAGACCTACTGCGTTGGCCAAGTGTTCTGCCAAGGGAGAGCTGCTACAGCCCCGCCGGGTTAATCTGGACCTCACCAACTACGCCAACCTGAGCCTCGGAGAGCTCATCTCCGACTATGTCAGCCAAGTGCACAAGAGCTGGGATGCGGAGATCGCCATGGTGAACCAGATTCAGCAGAAGTCTGAGGTATGATTCTTCCGTCTTCTTACTTACTGCCTAGTTACCTTTACCCTGCTAGCCCCCAAGTCGACGACTTATGATTAAATATGTTGTAGACTTAAGTGAACCGGCAATTTGTAGATAGAAACGTTCAATATGCATTAGCCCCCAAGTGCCAAGTGTCTTTGCTTGGAAAATGCTTGGGACTTTTAAATTTGCATAATAACTGTTCATGCTATAACCCGCAGAGTATGCAGGCTGCTGGCAAGAGAGGCTGACATCGCTGACCTCAAGACCCGTCTGAAGACGCAAGAGACGGAGACACGGAAAGCAAACGCCAAATTTGTGTCCAGCATTGCTGCGCAGGAAAAGCTGAAGACGGAGTTTGACTCTGAAAGGAAGGCTTGGGCCAAAGAAAAGGCCGCGCTGGTGAACCGGGCTGAACAGGCGGAGAAGGCTCTCTCCGAGAAGACCGCCGAACTCTCCGGCTTAAAGCGCCAAGTGTCCCAGATGGTTGCCGCAATCTTCGGTAAGTCATCTCACCGGCTTTCATCATGTTTAGAATCTGTACATCTCATAACTCATCCTTGTCGGCAGCTTATCCTATTCTGTTAAACAGGTCCCAGAAGCGCCAACCTCAACCAGAGTGTGGTAACCAAGCTGAAGGCCGTGTACACCCTGGTGGAACAACTCTACAGCGTGCCTTGGCTGTGGTGGCCCTATCCAACGAGGTGCCGACTCACCTGGCGGAAGTTCTTCGCCGGCTCGCCGTTCTGCCTCAACGTATTCAAGAGCTGCGACGGGCCTCTGCAAGAGCCGGAGCTATCGCCGCGTTGGCCGGGCCAAGGCGTTCCTTCCAGAGTTAGACCCGGCAGCCATCGCCCTCGGCTATCCAAGCTTGAAGGAAGACGACACAGCCTTCGACCAAAGGGACATCCGCCTGCGTGAAAGTCGTGCGCCCGGTGGCCACCCTTATTGGAAACGACACAGATCTGACCAAGTACCAGCCGGGTTACAATGCGGAAAATCAGAGGATCCCAACCCCGCGCTATGAAGCCCTCAGCTTAATCCCGCCGGCTCGTCAGCACACCTTCGCCCCGGAGATTGACCCGGCCGGGTTAATTGACGAGGAATCTCAATTCGAAGCTCTGAGCGGCATCGACTGGAAGTCGTCGACTTTCCAGACCTTGGGAACAGCCGGAGGAGAAGAGAGAGACGAGCCGGAGACTTCAACCCAGCAAGCGTCGTAACTCTGCTAGCGGCTTATCAAACAATGCCTCACCCTTTTGGACTCAATGAGTCTTGTAATAGAATAGGGTCAACACTTTTAACTGTGCCGTGCCATCATGCACACATTGAATGCTGAAGTCTATTGAAGGTGTCTTCCTTATATTCCTCCGGGTCGTAATCAATCATTTATTTTCCTTAAGCTCAAAATAGTTGCCTTTAACTATCCTATATAAAAGGACAAATCACAAGTCTCTAGGCGGCTTACCGCCCTGAGAATCATATGTTTTAGATATATAACCCGGAATATGAATCAAAAAAGACTGATCCTCAATTATATCCTTAATACAGCCGTAATAACACACTTAGCGGCCTGCAAGCATACTTCCGGTTTAGATAACCCGGGTAATAAGGTTGGTACCTCAATTCCGGTTTACCTGTCTTAATAACACCCATTGTGTTCAACTAATACTGTAAACCAAAGTTAAGCCAGCAAAGTGAGACCCGGCCGTACACACTTTGAAATGATCAGAAGAAACTTACTATGAAGCAGAAGAACTTAGGGGCTTCCGGTTCGAATACGACCAGAGACCCGGCCCAAAGGGGTTATGCTAGGATTCGAATACGATCATATAGCCCCCAGTGGGTGTGGCGATGCCAATCAAGAGGGTACCGACAGCTATGTTCTCTTTGGCTCGAATACGACCCATGTTTGAACAGGAAGCCCCCAAGTGATTTTCAGAATTGTTTAACGACGCTGATTCGAATATGATCCACGTCGGTTCTCAAAGGGGTTAAACTAAGATTCAAATATGATCAAAGAAAACTCCCCAATGAGCTCGGCACTTTGCCAATCAAATGGGTATCGACAGCTATGTTCTCTTTGGTTTGAATACGACCCATGTTGGAACAGGAAGCCCCCAAGTGACCTTGTTGCTTATGGCTAGATTCGAATACGATCATAACCGGATCCTCCTTCAAGTTATCATGTAATCTTGCAATGAAAACAACACGTGCACATTTGGAGGAGAACAAAGGACAGAGGTCCTGCTTTATTGCTTATCATAATCTGTATATGGCTTAGAGAAATATGTACATTAGGAGAGCCGGTGGCTAAAGTGTAGTAAGGCCGAATCTGAGCTATGTTCCACGGCCGACGGGTCTCTTCCTCCGACTTACGTGAATCTTTGTGCTCCCGAATGTCAATGAGGTAATATGACCCGTTGTGCAAATTCTTGCTGACCACAAAAGGTCCTTCCCAAGGCGGGGATAGCTTGTGCGCATCTGTTTGATCTTGGATGAGCCGGAGCACCAGATCACATTCCTGGAAGACCCGGGACTTAACCCGGCGACTGTGATAACGACGCAGGTCTTGTTGGTAAATCGCTGATCGAGCTGCTGCCACATCACGCTGTTCGTCCAACAAGTCACGAGCATCTTGGCGCGCCTGTTCATTATCCGCTTCAACATAAGCCGCCACTCGAGGCGAGTCATGACAGATGTCACTGGGGAGGACTGCTTCTGCTCCATAAACCATGAAGAAAGGGGTGAAACCCGTAGACCTGTTAGGAGTAGTATTGATGCTTCACAACACGGAGGGTAACTCCTCCACCCAACAACCCGGTGTCCGTTGCAAAGGGACCAAAAGCCGGGGCTTGATGCCCTTCAGAATCTCCTGATTAGCTCTCTCAGCTTGACCATTGGATTGAGGATGAGCCACCGAGGAAACATCAAGTCGGATATGCTCTCGTTGACAAAACTCCTCCATGGCGCCTTTGGATAAATTGGTGCCATTGTCAGTTATAATGTTGTGTGGAAAACCAAAGCGAAAGATCACCTTTTTCATAAACTGAACCGCCGTGGCTGCATCACACTTGCTAACTGGCTCAGCTTCCACCCACTTTGTGAATTTGTCAACTGCCACCAAGAGGTGGGTCTTCTTATCCTTGGACCTCTTAAAAGGCCCCACCATATCAAGCCCCCAGACCGCGAAGGGCCAATTAATTGGGATCATCCTCAGCTCCTGAGCCGGCACATGAGCCCGTCGCGAGAACCTTTGGCAACCATCACATTTACTGACCAAGTCCTCCGCATCAGCATGAGCCGTCAGCCAATAAAAACCATGGCAAAAAGCCTTGGCCACAAGAGACTTTGAGCCGGCGTGATGGCCACAATCCCCTTCATGAATCTCACACAAGATCTGTCGACCTTCCTCAGGGGAGACACAACGCTGGAATGTTCCCGTAACACGGCGGTGATGCAACTCGCCATTGATAACAATCATTGACTTAGCCCGCCGGGTTATTTGTCTGGCCAAAGTTTCATCCTCAGGCAATTCTCCCCGGGTCATATAAGCCAAATAAGGTACTGTCCAGTCCGGTATGATGTGGAGAGCCGCCACCAGTCGTGCCTCCGGGTCTGGGACAGCCAAGTCTTCCTCTGCAGGCAACTTAACAGAAGGGCTATACAGGACGTCCAGGAAAGTATTAGGCGGCACCGGTTTTCGCTGAGAGCCCAGCCGGCTTAAAGCATCAGCCGCCTCGTTCCTCCTGTGATCGATGTGTTCCACTTGGTAACCCTGAAAGTGCCCAGCAATGGCATCAACTTCGCGGCGATAAGCCGCCATGAGAGGGTCCTTGGAATCCCACTTTCCTGATACTTGTTGAGCCACCAAGTCTGAGTCGCCGAAGCACCTTACCCGGCTCAAGCTCATCTCTTTAGCCATCCGAAGACCATGGAGCAAGGCCTCGTACTCAGCCGCGTTGTTAGTGCAAGGAAACATCAACTGTAGCACATAATGAAACTTGTCACCTTTAGGGGAGGCCAACATGACTCCAGCCCCCGAGCCCTCCAACTGCCTGGACCCATCAAAGTGTATAGTCCAATATGTCTTGTCCGACTTTTGCTCGGGCACTTGTGACTCTGTCCAATCATTGATGAAATCCACCAAGGCCTGAGATTTAATAGCAGTGCGTGGCACGTATTTCAGACCATGGGGTCCGAGCTCTATAGCCCACTTAGCCACTCTCCCCGTGGCCTCTCTGTTTTGAATGATATCACCAAGAGGGGCAGAACTGACCACAGTGATAGGATGACCCTGGAAATAAAGCTTAAGTTTTCGGCTTGCCATGAACACACCATAAACAAGCTTCTGCCAATGTGGATACCGCTGTTTGGACTCAATGAGCACTTCGCTGACATAGTAAACCGGCCGCTGAACCGGATGCTCCTTACCCTCCTCCTTGCGCTCCACCACCATAGCCACACTGACGGCTCGTGTGTTCGCCGCCACATATAATAACAAGGGCTCCTTATCAACCGGAGCAGCAAGGACTGGAGGCTCTGCCAGCTGCTTCTTCAAATCCTCAAAGGCAGTATTAGCTGCATCATTCCAGACAAAGTTATCAGTTTTCTTCATCAACTGATATAATGGCATGGCCTTCTCACCCAAACGGCTTATAAACCGGCTTAAAGCAGCGATGCGACCCGCCAAGCGCTGAACGTCATTTATACACGCCGGCTTAGCCAGTGAGGTGATGGCCTTGATCTTCTCCGGGTTAGCTTCAATGCCTCTGTCAGAAACCAAAAAACCCAAGAGCTCGCCTGCAGGAACACCAAAAACACACTTGGCCGGGTTAAGCATCATCTTGTAGACCCGGAGATTATCAAAGGTTTCCCTTAAATCATCTATCAGGGTTTCCTCCTTTATGGACTTAACCACAATATCGTCCACATAAGCATGAACATTGTGCCCAATCTGGTTATGAAGACAGTTCTGCACACAACGCTGATAATTCGCCTGTGCACACTTGAGTCCAAAGGGCATAGACACATAGCAGAAGGTTCCAAAGGGAGTGATGAATGCCATCTTTTCCTGGTCCTTAACTACCAATTTAATCTGATGATATCCGGAATAAGCATCCAAGAAACATAAGCGCGCACATCCTGCCGTAGCATCAATAATTTGATCAATACGGGGAAGGGCAAAAGGATCAGCTAGACACGCCTTGTTTAAGTCCGTGTAGTCCACAAACATCCGCCAAGTGCCGTTCTTCTTGAGTACGAGCACCGGGTTAGCTAACCATTCTGGGTGGAAGACTTCAACAATAAACCCGGCCGCCAAGAGCCGGGCCACCTCTTCGCCAATAGCTTTCCGCCTCTCTTCATTAAACCGCCGAAGGAACTGCCTGACCGGCTTAAATTTCAGATCAACATTGAGAGTGTGCTCAGCAAGTTCTCTAGGTACACCTGGCATGTCAGACGGCTTCCATGCAAAAATGTCCCTATTCTCACGGATGAACTCGATGAGCGCGCTTTCCTATTTTGGATCCAGATTGGCACTGATGCTAAATTGCTGAGATGAATCTCCTGGAACAAAATCAACAAGCTTAGTCTCATCAGCCGACTTAAATTTCATTGCCGGCTCATGCTCCGTAGTCGGCTTTTTCAGAGAGGTCATATCCGTTGGGTCAATGTTGTCTTTGTAAAACTTCAACTCCTGTGTTGCACAAACAGATTCTGCATAAGCTGCATCGCCTTCCTCACATTCCAAGGCCACCTTCCCACTGCCGTGAACCGTAATGGTCCCATTATGACCCGGCATCTTGAGCTGTAGGTACACATAACACGGCCGTGCCATGAACTTGGCGTAAGCCAGCCGTCCAAATATAGCATGGTATGGACTTCTTATCTTGACCACCTCAAAGGTCAATTTGTCCACCCTGTAGTTGTTCTCATCTCCAAAGGCCACTTCCAACTCAATCTTGCCGACTGGATAAGCCGACTTACCAGGTACCACACCGTGGAAAATAGTGTTGGACTGGCTGAGGTTCTTATCAATCAACCCCATACGACGGAATGTCTCATAATAGAGGATGTTGATGCTGCTGCCTCCATCCATGAGCACCTTAGTGAACTTATATCCTCCCACCCGAGGAGCCACCACCAGGGCCAAGTGACCTGGATTATCCACCCGGGGAGGGTGATCCTCCCTACTCCACACTATAGGCTGCTCAGACCACCGCAAGTAGCGTGGAACCGCCGGCTCAACAGCATTCACAGCCCTCTTATGAAGCTTCTGATCTCGCTTACACAGACTGGTGGTAAACACATGATACTGCCCACCGCTAAGCTGCTTTGGATTGGTCTGATAACCTCCCTGCTGCTGTTGATGACCCTGGCCAGACTGCTGATTAAAGCCCCCTTGACCATTCAAAGGGTTAGAATTTGAGCCGCCGCCCGGGCCGTGAAAGCCGCCGGCGCCTGAGCCGCCGCCCGGGCCATTGTAATTCTTAAAGGCCTTCATGATTGCACAATCCTTCCATAGATGAGTTGTTGGCTTCTCTCTAGAGCCATGCCTTGGACAAGGCTCATTCAACAGTTGCTCCAGCGTCGGGCCTGACCCGCCGCCTCGGGGAGGGGGCCTCCCCTTGCGTCGCTGGTTACTACCTTGTGAGATCGCGTTGGCTACAAGCTCTAGGCTACCATCGGCCTTGCGCTTGCCTCCTCCTTGGTTTACCGGGTTATGCTGAGGACCCTTGCCGTTGCCATTCTTCTTTCCCTTCCCTGTCCTTTCATCATCTGAAGCGGGGTCATTGGTACCATCAGAATCGGCGTACTTGACTAGAGCCACCATCAGTGTACCCATATCATTGCAGTCGCGCTTAAGCCGCCCGAGTTTCATCTTCAGGGGCACAAAATGACAATTCTGCTCCAACATTAAGACTGCAGAGCCGGCATCCATCTTATCCGAGGAATGTATTATCTCCTTAACCCGGCGAACCCAATGTGTCGTAGACTCACCCTCCTGCTGCTTGCAGTTAGTCAAATCCACAATTGACATAGACTGCCTAGAGGTATCCTTGAAGTTTTGGATGAACCGGGCCTTCAGCTCAGCCCAAGACCCAATGGAATTCGGTGGTAGCCCTTTCAACCAAGTGCGGGCAGTCCCATCTAACATCATGGTGAAGTACTTAGCCATGGCCGCTTCACTGACCTCCAGCAGTTCCATAGCCATCTCATAACTCTCGATCCAGGCTGCGGGTTGTAAGTCTGCCGTGTAATTAGGCACCATCCTAGGGCCTTTGAAGTCCTTGGGTAGACGTTCATTGCGGATAGCTGGCACTAAACAAGGGACACCCCCAGTCCTGGTAGGGATACCCACGTCGACGGAAGTCGTCGGATAAGCCGGGGGAGTCTGGTAAGACGTCAGCTGAGGTACCTATTCCGCCTCTTGCCGCGCTCTGTCTTGGCCTGCTGCGTGAAAGGCTCCGTTATAAGCCGGGCCATGGCTAGGGGGCGGGTCAGGGCGTCGGACGTTACTTGAGCCGGTCGCTGAGACCATGTGTCTACAGTAACTCGGGCTCCGGCCTGGACGAGGGGTCGAGTGGATTCTGTCCCGGCTGTAGGAGTACGCCTCTTGCTGCGCCAGTGCCGTCTGAAGGAGTTCCCTGACCCGGCGGGTTTCAATAGACGTCGGAGAATCACCGTCAATTGGGAGAGCCGCCAGCCGTGCTGCCGCAGCGACCATGTGCTCCAGCGGGTTGGCATAATGACCCGGTGGTATTGGCATGTACTAAGGCGGGGCAGGGGCACCTGGGGAGGCCCCATCACTTGTGGCTGAATAGGGGTCCCAGACCCGGGCACTATGACCCCTGACGGGTTACTAGACCCTGCACCTGGCGTGTTGAAGAGGTTGCGTGGATCGTAAACTGGAGGGAGTCGAGATTGGGCCTTTTGATGCCTCCTTCTCATGACCTCATTGGACGCGTTCTGATCCATCGTGAGCCGGAAGGACTGCGCCTGGATCAACTGAGTTTGGGCATCGAGAGCCGCCCTCTCCGCAGCCATCCTGACCCCTTCCGCTACCAGATCCTCCTTAGCTTTCACTAGGGGCAACTTTAACTGCGCTACCTCCGCATCATGCTGAGCTTGATCCGCCGGGTCAACCGTGGCGGTTAACAGGGCCGTCATCTTGCCCGTGAGATCCATTAGCACCTGAGCCGGCGAGGGCACCGGGTTTCCCGCTCCAGCAGCAGGTTTCTGAACAGGCTGTGCACCGGCCATTAAGACTCCAACCTGACTTGGCGGCTCAAACGGGTCCGGAATACTGTCACCATCGGAACAACCCATGAGCCTGCCATCTTGAAGTTGATACAACGAGTTTGACCCATCGGTGGACGACTCGCCGTCAGAGCCGGCGGCCGCCTCATCACCAGATCCAGATCGATCAGAAGGCCCTCCATGGATACATCCCACAAAATCATGCCTTAAGGCAGGCCAGGCCCGGGCGGATCGTGCACGCTGAGCCGTCTCGATGAGATCGGCGCAGAGATCCGGCTCAGGGCCAGGCTCACCAATCTTGCCAATGAAAACATGAATTCCGCCGAAGGGGACCCGGTACCCGTACTCAATTGAGCCGGCGTCGGGGCCCCAGTTTGCATCGTTGATGTAGAGCTTGCCGCGACGACTCTTGGTCATCCGGCCCACAGCGTATCCCTTGAGCCCTTCGAAGCTGCCCTTCAAGAACTCAAATGCACCGTGCGCTGGCCCCACGGTGGGCGCCAACTGTCGTGGAATTGACACGGCAGATGTCCTTGAGCTATGACTTAGTCGTGGAGCCATCGCAGCTAGGAAGCTTGAAGGGGTTAAGCGGGACAAGGAACACGAGGGTTTATACTGGTTCGGCCCCTTACGGTGAAGGTAAAAGCCTACGTCCAGTTGAGGTGGTATTGATTAGGGTTTCGATGACCAGGGAGCTAAACTGCTATGCCTGGCTCTCGATGAGATCTTGCTTGTCCCTAAACCGCTGCCGGGTCGTCCCTTTATATAGGGAGGCTGACGCCCAGCAACTCTCAGAGTCCCGGCCGGCTCATAAGAGTGTCCGGCTCGGACTCTCAACTATTCTTGCCTTACACTACAAGTTCTACCATGATAATGATTGCAACTACGGGCCTTAAGCCGTATCCGGGTCTTAAGCCCATCTCTGGCCCACCGTCTTCAAGCTTAGCGCCAGGCTTCTGGTAATGACCATATGAGTAACCCGGCCCCTCCTGGCGGGTGACTCTAAGGTCTATATCCTCAACACTTGGTATGTTGAATTTTGCGTAGACCTCCCCGGCAACGGCGCCAGAAATCCTTCTTGCTACCTCTTGAGCACTGCGTTGGTTTTCCCTTGAAGAGGAAAGGGTGATGCAGCAAAGTAGTGTAAGTATTTCCCCTCAGTTTTTGGGAACCAAGGTATCAATCTAGTAGTAGGCTACACGCGAGTCCCTCGTACCTACACAAAAGAAATAAATCCTCGCAACCAACGCGATAAGGGGTTGTCAATCCCTACACGGTCACTTACGAGAGTGAGATCTGATAGATATGATAGGATAATTTTTTTGGTATTTTTGTGATAAAGATGCAAAGTAAAATAAAAGCAAAGTAAAAGGCAAAGGAAATAACTAAGTGTTGGAAGATTAATATGATGAAGATAGACCCGGGGGCCATAGGTTTCACTAGTGGCTTCTCTCAAGAGCATAAGTATTTTACGGTGGGTGAACGAATTATTGTTGAGCAATTGAAAGAATTGAGCATAGTTATGAGAATATCTAGGTATGATCATGTATATAGGCATCACATTCGAGACAAGTAGACCGACTCCTGCCTGCATCTACTACTATTACTCCACTCATCGACCGCTATCCAGCATGCATCTAGAGTATTAAGTTCAGGAAAACAGAGTAACGCCTTAAGCAAGATGACATGATGTAGAGGGATAAATTCATGCAATATGATAAATAAACCCATCTTGTTATCCTCGATGGCAACAATACAATACACGCCGGCCCCTGGAAATGGGATAAGGCGAAGGCATACACGCCGGCGCCTTGTGTCGGGTGGTAGGTGCAACATATGCCAACGGGTGGCTTATCATTGTGGGAGCCAGTAAGACATCGCCGGTGCCTGGAAATGGGATAAGGCGAAGGCATACACGCCGGCGAATCTTACCCAGGTTCGGGGCTCTCTGTGGAGATAACACCCCTAGTCCTGCTCTGCGAAGTCTCCGCATGATCGCTAGATCAACACAAGTAGCTACAAGTGCTCCTTGAGCTGTTTGGCTAGAGGAGGAAGAAAGGCAAGGCTAGCTCTCCTCTTTCCTCTACGTGGTGTCTAAAACTATCTCAGAGATCAACCCTTTGCATGGGTGCCCTTGGGGGTTTATATAGGCCTACCCCCCAGGGATACAATGGTAATCCGGCTGGGTGCGGGTCCCAGCCGTCAGTGCCTGTACTCGCCGGCTTCTCCGCCGGCCGACGGGGCCCGCCGACTGGTGGGTCCCGCCGGCTGCCGGCCTCTTGGTCGACAGGCCGACCCCACCGCCTGGGGGCCTTGTCGGCGACTGGTTACTGTTGCCTCGCCCCTGATGACGAGGGCCTTGTCAAGGTAAGCGTGGCTACAGTGCCGCCGCCTGGCGGGCTCTCACTGTAGCCTCACCTCGTCTTGTCTCCTTAATGATGCACATACTTCGAGGGAGGGAGGTAGCCGGCTATTAGGAGTCAGCTACGCCCCAGGCCGACTGGGGGAGGCCGGGCCGCCTTCGAGCGTCTCTCTGGCTGAAGGGGCCCGCCGCCCGCGGGCCGTACTGGCGCCTGTCGTGGGTGATGTCACGGTCAACATGGCAACAGTGCCGCGCCGGACGGGGGATGGCTGACTCGTACGGGGCGTTCTGGCCATGCATGCTCCGGGATTCGGGGGTGGCAGGCTGTACTGTGGCCACGCCCCATCTCATCACCGTTATGTGGGTGCAGCCCTGGTGGGTGCAGTCTTGGCCGGCTTCCGGGAGCCGGTCTTCTTGTGGCCGGCTTCTGGGAGTCGGTCTTCTTATGGCCGGCTTCTGGGAGTCGGCCATCTTATGGTTATCTTCGGGGAGGTTCTCGAAGTCGGGTCGCCTTTGGGTAGTCGGCCTGTGAGATAGCCGACCAGGGGAAGGTGGCCCTGTGCTTTGGATGCTTGAAGGCCCGATCGGCCTGATAATTTTTCAAAGAGCCAGGGGGAGTCGGTTAGGCTACCCGTGGCCATTTACTCCGACAGTAGTCCCCGAAGCTGGTTGGGCTTCGAGGCTGAGAAGAGGACGAGAAGCTCGGTCAGCTTCCTATCTTGAAGAGCCAGCAGCTAGGAGCCGGCTTCGGTTGGGTACGCCGTCTTGGCGAGATTTTTGAAGGCCGAAGGCGAGAGTCGGTTGGTGCGCACGCCGGGTTGCGGGCCGGCCGCTCGCCGCCCGCGTACCACGTGGCACCCTCCGACTGAAAAAAGCCTGCCAGCCCACGCGCGCGACGGGACGTCGCCGCAGGCTGGGGGCCCATCACTCCCACGCCTAGGCCCAGGCGCGGATTCTCTGTGGCCCAAAGCAGGCCGCACGCCTTCTGGCGGCAGTTTCTGCACATTGTTAGGGCGCAATAATCACGGAACGTGGAGGAGTGGGCGCAGTTAATCCCACGTTCCCCCCCACGCCTCGCCTCCTCGGCTTCGCCGCACGAGGCTATAAGTAGGGGGAGGAGGGGGAACGGCAAGCGCTCGCACGCTCACCCTCGCTCCGCCATTTTCTTCCTTTCCTTCTCCGCCGCAGCAGCCCTTCGCCGCCGCGCCGTCCCTCTAATCTTCGCACTACCCCGCAGCTTCACCGCCGCGGGGCGGTGACTTCGCCGTCGACGCGCCCTTTCTTGTCAGCTTCTTGCCATCATGCAGCACGGCGGAGACTGGGACGGCTCCAACGTCCACGCGGACCACATCGACTTCCTCCGCAAGACGCGGCGGATGCCTGGCGAGGAGCAAGTGCGGGTCCATCTTGCGCCGAAGAAGGAGATCTCGCCGGTGCCGGAGGAAGGCGAGTGGGTAATCTTCCGCTCACACTTGCTGCCTCGGCCTGCCCGCGAGTGCCTTCTTCCACTCCTTCCTCGAATTCTATCAGCTCCAGCTGCACCACCTCACTCCAAACACGGTGGTGCTGCTGTCCACCTTCATCGCTCTGTGTGAGGGCTTCCTCGGCATCCTTCCCACCCTCGAGCTCTGGGGGAATTCTCCCAATCCAAGCTTGGCACCCACATGTAGGGCGCGCCGGCTCAGAGCGGCACCTTCATCGCGGTGCGGAGGCCGGCAGCCGACAACCCTTTCCCTGCCATCACGCCGATCCAATCGGTGAAGCTCTGCCAGAAATCGTACTTCTACGTGAAGAACGTCGCCCCGCAAGGCGACTACGTCAGTTTGCCGGCTTACGTAGCCGGCCCGCCGGCTCGGAGGCGGCCCTAGTGGTCCTATCGGGCCAGGACGCTGTCGCCGGCTGGAGCCGCCGCCGTCGCCCGACTCCGGGTAATGATCCAGTCGGAGGGCCTGACTGGGTCCGACCTGCTGGCCGCCTTCGTGGTGCGCCGGGTGCTCCCACTTCAAGGCCGCCCTCATTTGATCAGTCAAATGAGCGGCCAACTCAATCCGAGTCGGATGTGCACCAAGGAGATGCCTCATGACGAGGTGGCTCACATGGTGAATTATCTCGCGAACTGCAAGCTCTCCGCAGAGTGGCAGTTTGGCAAGGATCCGTCCTCCCGTGCCAATCCCTCGCCTATGGTATGCTTTCTTTATCTTCTCTTCTTTAATTTTGTCACCAAGTGTTTCTTGGCCGACTCTGACCAGTCGGCACGTCTTGGCAGAGCCTTCTCCTTCGACCTGCGGCCGGGACAGCGGGGGCGGATCGCCAATTTCTCCCCGATCGGGCGGAGCATGACTTGGAGGACCCCGACTTGGGGGCGGCCGCTATGGACGATAACACCGAGGCAGGAGGCGGCGAAGCAGGCGGCGAAGCAGGCGGCTCCGGGCTTGGAGCCAGCTTTGACGACTGGCCGGAAGACGACGAGGTGGAAATCGTCCCGTGCTGCCAGCCGGCGTCCGACCATGGCGCGGGTTCATCCGCCGCGCTGCCTGCTCGAGGCGGCGCACAGAAGCGCCGGGCCGCGTCGGGCTTGTTCGGCAGTCGGCCGAAGAAGCCCAAGAGCGGGGCGGCGGCGACCAGGCGGGACGAGGCGGCCGCGAAGGCGGCCCGCTTCCGCAAGGTGGTGAAGCAGCCGCAAACGGTTTCGGCGTAAGTGTCGATTCTCTTGCATATTCCTTCTTCTTTTCTTGTCGATTTCTGAATCCTTGTCTTGTCTTGTCAAACAGGGCTCCGCTCTCTCTTGAGCAGGTCGCTGCCGCCTCCGTGGTTGGATCGGCGGGAGGATCCCCAAACACCCGCTGCGTGGACCCCCATGCCGAGCTTCAGGCGGCAACGGAGCGGAAAGCGCAGGAGGAGCGGGAGGCAGAGGAGCTGAGGGCGGCCGCTGCCAAGGCGGCGCAGAAGATGGTGGAGGAGTCGGCGAAGGCACAAGCTGATGTGGCGGCCAAGGCTCAGGCGGAGGCTGCAGCCGCAGCGGCAGCGGCGGGGGCCTTGCTTGTCACCCCCCTGCATGTCGCGGCGCCTGAGATCTCGGAGCCCCCGCCGGAGGAAGCCGGTGGCGACCTGCCGGGGATGGAGAGGGAGGAGGACGACGTCGTCGTCCGGGAGAGGGAGGTGGCACCGCCATCTCCGACTGGGGCGGACCGAGGCGGCCGACTTGACGCGCCGCCCGTGCGGCCGGCTGGAGGTGAGCCGGCTGCGAAGACAGACCTAGTGGTCCGATCGTCATCACGCCAGCGCGCGGGGAAGGCGACTTCGGCGCCGGACCCGCAGAAGGCCGCGGGCTCTAGCTCGCCGACCCAGGATCTGGAGACAGCCAGCGCCAGCTCGGGGTGGGCGCCGGGTGGCGGGATGGCCGTGGTGAACGTGGCGGCTCAAGATGTCCGGAACCGGCTTCAGGCCCAGGCCTCCGTGCTGAGGCAGTACAATGACGAGTTCCTCGCCACACGGGCGGCCATTCGGGTGAGTCTTCCCGCTTTTTTGTTTCTTGATCTTGATTTCTTCCGTGGGGGCGCGTCAGCGCACCCACTGGGTGTAGTCCCCGAGTTCCGAGTCGGCTGCTGAGCAGGCGGCTTGGAACTTCTTGGAAGTCTTTGATTGCTTATCTTGCTCTTGTTTGCTTCTCTGTCCGACTTGCAGGACTACCACAATCTCCGTGCGGCTGCATTCAACTCCTAGCCTCGGGAGCTGATCCAGAAGACTGCTGATCTAACTGAGAGCCGGAGTAAGTGCTTCATCTTTTATCTCACGTGGGGGCGCGTCAGCGCACCCACTGGGTGTAGTCCCCAAGATTCGGGCCGACTGCTGAGCAGTCGGGTCGGATATTTCCTGACGACTTCCTTCTTATTGTTTTTTTCTTCTTTGCCATATCTGCAGAGGCCAATGCCAGCCTCAGGGAACAGCTGGTTGGGACCTAGACCACCCTTCGCGCCAAGGAAGCCGAGTTTGACGCCTTGGTTCAGGAGCGTGACCGCCTGCTCAAGAGGTTGGCCGACCAGGAGGAGAGCCACAAGGCGGCCCTGAAGGCGGTGCAGGACAGCGATGCCGCCCTCCAAGCCGAGTACGAGACCAAGGCGGCGAGCTGGGCTGAGGCAAGGCAGTGGCTGATTAGCGGCTACAGCCAGATCGAAGACTTGGTCGACGGTAGGCCACCTTCTTCTTCGTTTCTTGCTTGCCGGTTGCCATTTAGTCCATTCTCTGACTTTGTGTTTTTTCTCTTTCTTTCTTTCTTGTGCAGAGTACTTCCCTGGTTACTCTACCGCCGCAAACCAGGTCGTCGACGCCCACCGCGAGGTATGAAGGCAAGCCGGAGTGGAGATCGCGCCGAATGCTCGTCGGTCGCTTGAGGAGCAGCTTCTGGCGATCCAAGCCCGCCTCCAGCCGGCTCACCGCATGCTCCACCGTCTTCGGCGCGTTGGGGCGCAACTGCTGGCCGCCCTCTGGCCCGGCGAGCCGGTTCCCCGTACCCCCAGTCGGACTGCCGACTGGTTGGAGGTAGCGGTTGGCCGCTTCGAGGCCTGGAAGGCTTCTGTAGCTCGGTCAGGCGCCAGGCGGGCGCTGGAGTTTGTCAAAGCCTGGTATCCCGAGTTGAGCTTGGACCAGCTGGCCACCTGGCGGCCGGAGGCTGACGAGGAGCTGGAGGCGGTGCAGCCGGCTATCATCAAGCGCGCCTCGGCAATCACCGACTACACCGACACCAGCGCCTTTGCTCCTGAGGTGGATGATAACAGCATTGCTCAGCCGGAGGAGTGGTTCGGGCTGAACCCGGCGGATGGTGAGGACTCGGCGGAGGAGATCGACTCCAGCGATGAGGGCGAAGAGGAGGAGGGAGATGATGGTGAAGACGTTGTGCCAGACGGTGGAGCAACCGGCCAGCCTCAACTGGATCGTGCCTCCAGCAAGGAGGCGCATGCGAGCGCGCCGCCTGCAGCCGGCGATGATCAAGCCGAGACTCGCCAGCCGGCCACTCCTCCAGCCGGCATTGCCGTCTCCACCGACCAGCCCGGCTCGCCTATTGCGCCCTTAGTCTGATCTGCCGCCTTTGCTTTCCTGTTTATTGCTCTTCTAACAATATTTTGTTAAGTTTGCGCAGTTCCACCAACTGGGGGTGTATTCAAATTATGTTGACTGCCGGCCTGTTGAAGACCTTTCCTGTAAATATAATCATGCATGTGTTTGGCTTCCCATTGTTCTTGCTTTTCATCCTTTGGTTGTTTCCTTTGCCGCCCTCCCTTGGTTGCCGCCTTCCCAGCCGGACAGCTGCTCTGCAGTCTGTGGCTGGAGAAGTGCTTGGTCGGTTGGGAGGGCAAGTACTCTAGCTTTCTTGGATTGTAGCGAAGTGAATGGGAAGCCGGCCATCCGTCTGTTCTGACAGCCGGTAGGCATGGTGGGAGGCCGGCTTGTGTTATATAGGTTCGTTAATCCTTAGCCGTTTTTCGTGTGGGCATCCTTTCCTGCCTTTGGCTCTTGCCAGTCGGACAGTCGGTTCTTCGAGCTGCGACTTTCAATAAGAGAGGGCTCGGGTGCCGGCACACTACTTGTCTGACTGCAGGTAGAACCTTAATATAACTCAAGGCGGCCAGTCCCCGGGACGACTAGTCGAACCCGGTGCCAGATAGAAAATCAAATATAATAGTACATTCATAGGTATGACACTCGTCATTCATAGATAAAAGAGGGTAGTCCCCGAGTGCGCCTCGGGGGGCCCGTTGTCTTGTACTTAACACAAAAGATAGCATGATACATACTGCTTTTAACTGTAAAATCTTCTCAGGAGATTGGCGTTCCATGGTCGTTCCGACTCCTTGCCGGAATCATCCCTCTTGCATGCCTTCGGCTTCTGTGCGTCGATCAAGTAGTAGGAGTCGTTGCCTAGGGCCTTGCTGATGACGAATGGGCCTTCCCAAGGGGCCGAGAGCTTGTGCTGGCCGGCTGTTCGCTGGATCAGCCGGAGCACAAGATCGCCCTCTTGGAAGGATCTTGGCTTGACCTTCCGATTGTGGTAATGGCGCAAACCCTGCTGGTAGATGGCGGACCGGCTGAGTGCTAATAGCCGGCCCTCTTCCAGCAGGTCGACACCGTCTTCTCGCGCTTCCTTGGCCTCCGCCTCCGTGTACATGGTGACCCGAGGCGAGTCGAACTCGATGTCAGTTGGGATGACAGCCTCGGCACCATATACAAGGAAGAAAGGAGTGAAGCCGGTTGATTTGTTGGGGGTAGTACGCAGACTCCAAAGGATAGCCGGCAGCTCATCGAGCCAGCAGCCGGCCGAACGCTCTAGTGGTACGACCAGTCGGGGCTTGATGCCGGAGGGGATGAGGCCGTTTGCTCGCTCGACCTGACCGTTTGACTGTGGGTGGGCAACGGACGCTATGTCCAGTTGGATGCCTTGTGTCGCGCAGAAACGTGCCAGTGCTCCCTTGGCAAAATTCGTACCGTTGTCGGTGATGATGCTGTGTGGTATACCATACCGAGTGGTGATATCTGCGATGAATGTCACGGCAGTCGGCCCGTTCAGCTTCTTGATTGGCTTCGCTTCAATCCACTCGGTGAATTTGTCCACAGCGACAAGCAGATGTGTCATGCCGCCGCGGGCCGTCTTGAATGGGCCCATCATGTCCAGCCCCCAGGCGGCAAAGGGCCCGGTGATGGGGATGGTCTTGAGTGGAGAAGCCGGCAGGTGTTGCTTCGAGCTGAAGACTTGGCACCCTTTGCAGCATTTGACTAATTCCTTGGCATCCTCCAAAGCAGTCGGCCAGAAGAAACCATGGCGGAAAGCTTTGGCGACAAGTGATCTTGAGGCCGCGTGGTGGCCGCATTCGCCTTGGTGGATATCCTTGAGGATTGATATGCCCTTCTCTGGCTCGACGCAGCGCTGGAAGACTCCAGTGACGCTACGCTTAACAAGTTCTCTGTTTATTATTGTGTATGCTCCGGCTCGGCGTTGAACTAGTCTTGCCGAGATCTCATCAGTCGGCAGCTCTCTGTTTACTAGGAAGTTGAGGATGGCTGGGCCCATGATGGAGCTGTGACTTCTTCTATTGTCAGTACGGCTACTGTGACCCGGGTGGGTGGGTTTGGTGGTGAAGAGTTGGAGTCGGCCACCGCATGTTGTGTCGTTGCAGTCCCCGGGCCGACTGCTGTAGTCCCCGGGCCGGGTCCTGAAGTTCCCGAGCCGAGTGCGACTACGGCAGTCCCCGGGCCGCCTGTCGAAGTCCCCGAGCCGCCTGCTGGGTTCCCCAAGTCGGATCCAACTGCATCAGGGGCAGGCGGTACGAAGATGGAGTCTGATTCTGGAGACGGCTTGAAAGACGGTTTGAGAAGACGTTGGAGAGAGACGCCGGTTGGTATAGCTTGTCGGGTGGAGCCGATCGGTGCCAGGGCATCTGCTTGCTCGTTGTCGGCCCGTGGCACGTGGAGGAACTCGCACCCTTCAAAGTATCCGCTGATTTGCTGGACGAGGAATCAATAGCTCGCCATGTTTGCGTCCTTGGCGTCCCAGTCACCGGATGACTGCTGGACCACCAAATACGAGTCGCCATAGCATAGGATCCGGCGTATGCCGAGTCCTTTGGCTAGCCGGAGCCCGTGTATGAGCGCCTCGTACTCGGCCACATTGTTGGAGGCGGCAAAATGAATTTGCAATGTATATCTGAGCTTGTCGCCCTTGGGAGAGGTGAGGACGATGTCGGCTCCCAAGCCGATGCGCATCTTGGATCCATCGAAGTGCATCCGCCAATGAGTGGAGTCGGGAGCCGGCGGTAGGTACTGGGTCTCGGCCCAGTCAACAAGGAAGTCGGTCAATGCTTTGGACTTGATGGCGGTGCGGGGCTGGTAGAAGATCGTGTAAGGAGCCAGCGCAATGGCCTACTTAGCCACCCGACCGGATGCATCCCGGCTGCCTATGATCTAGGCAAGCGGGGCAGTGCATACGACCGTGATGGGATGCTCTTGAAAGTAGGGCTTCAGCTTCTTGGTGGCAAAGTACACTCCATAGCACATCTTCTGGTAATGCGGGTAGTTTTTCTTTGAGGTGGACAGTACTTCGCTCAAATAATATACCGGCCTCTGGACTAACTGAGCTCGGCCTTCTTCTGGGCATTGGACCACGATAACTGTACTGACCACTCGGCTAGTCGCAGCAATGTAAAGGAGCATGGGCTCTTTCTCAGTCGGCGCTGCCAGGACAGGCGGTGTGGTCAGCATCTTCTTCAACTCGTGGAAAGCTTGGTCTGCTTGGTCGTTCCACTCGAAGTGGGTGGACTTCTTCATGAGTCGGTATAGGGGGAGAGCCTTCTCCCCTAGCCGGCTGATAAAGTGGTTTAGGGAGGCCAGGCACCTGGTAAACTTCTGAACGTCTCGCAGCTTGGTAGGAATCTCCATTCTCTCTATGGCCTTGATCTTCACTGGGTTGCACTCAATGCCGCATTCGGAGACCAAAAAGCCTAGAAGCTGGCCGGCTGGTACTCCGAACACGCATTTCTCAGGGTTGAGCTTGATCTGGAATCGGCGCAAGTTGGCAAATGTTTCTCTGAGGTCTTCCAGCAGGGTGCCGCGCTTCTCCGTCTTCACCACAATATCTTCTACATAGACGTGGGCATTTTTGCCGAGTTGCTTGAGGAGGCATTTCTGCATGCAATGCTGAGAAGTGGCACCGGCATTTCTCAAGCCGAATGTAATAGTCAGGTAGCAGAAAGCTCTGGATGGTGTGATGAAGGCGGTCTTCAGGCGGTCGGCTGGGTCCAACTTGATCTGGTGGTAGCCTGAGTAAGCATCCAAGAAACTCAACAGCTCGCATCCGGCTGTGGAGTCTATCACTTGATCGATTCGTGGTAGGGTAAACAGATCTTTGGGGCAGGATTTGTTGAGGCTGGTGTAATCTATACACATAGGCAATTTATTGTTCTTCTTCAACACCAGGACCGGGTTGGCAAGCCATTCTAGAAAAAACACCTCCATAATGAAGTCGGCTGCCAGGAGCCGGGCTATCTCTTCTCCTACGATCCTTCTCTTGTCCCCCGATAGTCGGCGGGGAGGTTGCTTGACTGGTTTTGCGTCCGCTCGGACATGTAGCTTGTGCTCGGTGAAATCCTTCGGAACACCCGACATGTCCTTTGGGGACCATGCAAAGATGTCCCGATTCTCACGGAGGAAGTCGACGAGCTCGCCTTCCTATTTGTTGTCCAGGTTTGCACCAATGACAGCAAACCTCTCCGGGTTCTCCGGGTCCAGAGGTATCTTCTTTGTTTCCTTGGCCGGCTGGAAGGAGCCCTGAGCATCATATTCCTTGGGGTTGGGGGACAGGGCCGGCTGCTTGCCGGCTATGGCCAAGACTTGGTCCAGCATCTTCTTCTCTTCAGCAATCACGAGGGACTCGGCCAGCCGGCTGCTGGCTGCAACGCACTCGGTGGACTTCTTGTAATCTCCGGCTATGGTGATGATCCCCTTTGAACTCGGCATCTTCATCTTGAGGTAGGCATAGTGGGGCACAACCATGAACTTGGCCAGGGCAGGCCGGCCAAGCAATGCGTGGTAAGGGCTCTCTAGATCCACTACTTCGAACCAGATCACTTCTCGGCAAAAGTGATCCTTGTCTCCGAAGAGAACATCCATCTTGATCTTGCCGATTGGGGAACAGGATAGGCCGGGTACGATGCCATGGAACACAGTCCGGCTTGGCATGAGTTGCTTCGTCTTGATGTTCAACTTCTCCATGGTGTCGCGGTACAGTATGTTGATGCTGCTCCCACCATCAATCAGCACACAGGAGAAACGGGCAGCTCGCCTTTCTTTTCCGAGGGTGGCGTCCAACACCAATGCATAAGAGCCGGGAGACGGAATCACCTCTGGGTGATCGGCCCGGCTCCAGCTGATAGGCTTCTTAGACCAATGCATGAACTCGGGGTTGCTGGAGGCGACCGCGTTGACTTCTTGGTGCTGTTGGCGCCGACTGTGCTTGTCTTCAATTTGGCTTGTGAAGACGACGTAGGCGGTGTGCTCATCTGGGAACTCATCTTGAATGGCTTCGACTGCTGGTCGAAGCAGGCTGCTGAGGGGCTGGAGGCGGCGGGCCAGGAGGTTGAGGCGGCAGTAGCCCCTCGCCCTTGGAGATCCGCGTGAGCCAATGGCACTTCCGGGTCGTGTGGTTGGACGGCTTTGAGCCGCTGTGGAACTTGCAGGGGGCATCAAGAGTTTGCTCGTAGGAGAAAGCCGGCTGCCAAGCCGGCCTGCCGCCCTTCTTCTGGGGCGCGGGCCGCTCTTCGGGCTGTCCGTCTTCGATGGTGGCTACTTGCCGACTGGTGGAAGGCGGCATAGGGGCCTTGCGCTTGTGGTCGTTCTGGTAGGGGCATCGGTTGGAGTCACCAGCCGGCGTCTTGGGAGCCGGAGCGAGCACCTTTTCAGAGGCGTCCACTCGAAGCTCGGTCTTCATCGAAGAGTCGGCCGTGGCGTACTTGTCTACTATGATCAGCATCTCGTCGAGGGTAGTCGGCTCGTCACAGAGGAGTCGGTGCTTGAGGAGGGTGCCCTCTCGGCACCCGGCAGTGAAGTACTCTATGGCTTGAACCTCGTGCACCCCCTCGCAGGAGTTGCGGAGCTCGGCCCAACGCGTGAGGTAGTCGCGAGTTGATTCGCTGGGCCCTTGGACGCATAAGGAGAGCTGGCGGGGCTTGGGAGGCCGCTTGTATGTGCTGCTGAAGTTGCGGACGAAGACTTCCGTGAAGTCTAGCCAGCTGTTGACGCTGTAGGGCTTGAGGCTGTTCAGCCAGGTACGTGTCGTGCCTTGAAGCATGAGCGGGACGTACTTCACGGCAACGCGCCTGTTGCCGTTTGCTATGCTGACTACGGTGGAGTAGTCGATCAACCAATCTTCCGGCTTCACGGAGCCGTTGTATTTTGGCGTGTCTCTTGGGAGTGAGAACCCTTTGAGGAAGGGCTCGTCGTGGATGCGGGGGACAAAGCAAGGCGGGCCAACATCATCATCTTCTTCTAGTGCCAGGGATCGCGCTAGGCGGTCGATCCGATGGCGGGCATCATTCTCGCCGACTCCTCCGCGGTGGCCTAGTCGGCCGCTGAGAGTCGGGTGCGTGACAGGCGGCGGGGTGGGATATCTCTCCCTGCGAGGCGGGGGGGAGGCGGATTGCCTTGTCGTTCCACCGCTCGTGGGCGGCCTTCTGCGTCCCGCTCAATTGTGACCCAAGTCCGACTGTGGCTGGCAGCCGGCTCCTTGTCTTTTCTTGCGCGGGCGCCGCTTGCAGTCGGCGTCCGGGATGTCGCGCCGTGCCCTCGACGTGGGGGAGGACTTTCAGTGCGGGCGCCGGCTTCATGCCGTTCTACGGCCGCGTCGATCAGCTGCTGGATGCGCCTAGTCATGTAGGGGAGCTCATCAGCCCCCAGCCCGTTCAGCTCGTCTACGGCCGCCTGAGCGGCACGCAGGTTCTCGAGTGGCGTGGCGTAGACTAGGCGGTCTGCTCCCAGCATGCTGGCGATGGCCGCGCCGCGCTTCTCTACGAGGCCGGCTCGGCTCGGCCCGCCAGGAGGCGGCCTACCAAAGGCGGCGCGGTCGACTTCGCGCTACTGAGCCTTAGTGAGGCGTCTCATGGATGCTATCTTCTGGCCCTCCGCGATGAGGGTGAGGCGGCGTGCCTCCAGAGTCTCGGCATCGGCGTCGGCCGGGATGGGGACGGACAAATCGTGCAACGCCGCTTGTAGGGCGTCGTGGGCGTTCTCGCCCGAGACGGCGCCGTAGTTGTTGACCAGCACCTCAGTGACAGCGCTGCTGCCACTGTCGGCTCGAGGGAGAGGGTCGTCGATGATCACCACGTTGGTGGGGAAGGCATCAAGCGATGCCGACCGACTCCAAGTCCACAGCAAGCCCGCTGGAGACGTGAAGCTGGTCGAGGAGGCTGACGAGGCGGCCCTCGGGGCAGTCTGTGCCCGCGTCAGACGCAGGCTCGTCGGAGATGCGAGCCTCGCCAAGAAGATCAGCGAGGCAGCTCGCCGCACAGGCGTCGTCGACGCCTTGCAGCACGTCGGGGCAAGCGCCATCGGGCGTAGCGGGCTGGCTACGCTCGCGGGGGAGGAAAAGGGTTCCCGTCCAGAACAGGTCTCCGGACGACGGTGCACCTAGCCCCACGGTGGGCACCAAATGTTGGGTGGTAGGTGCGACATATGCCAACGGGTGGCTTATCATTGTGGGAGCCAGTAAGACATCGCCGGTGCCTGGAAACGGGATAAGGCGAAGACATACACGCCGGTGAATCTTACCCAGGTTCGGGGCTCTCCGTGGAGATAACACCCCTAGTCCTGCTCTGCGGGGTCTCCGCATGATCACTAGATCAACACAAGTAGCTACAAGTGCTCCTTGAGCTGTTTGGCTAGAGGAGGAAGAAAGGCAAGGCTAGCTCTCCTCTTTCCTCTACGTGGTGTCTAAAACTATCTCAGAGATCAACCCTTTGCATGGGTGCCCTAGGAGGTTTATATAGGCCTACCCCCCAGGGATACAATGGTAATCTGGCTGGGTGCGGGTCCCAGCCGTCAGTGTCTGTGCTCGCCGGCTTCCCCGCCGGCCGATGGGGCCCGCCGACTGGTGGGTCCCGCCGGCTGCCAGCCTCTTGGTCGACAGGCCGACCCCACCGTCTGGGGGCCTTGTCGGTGGCTGGTTACTATTGCCTCGCCCCTGATGACGAGGGCTTTGTCGAGGTAAGCGTGGCTACAGTGCCGCCGCCTGGCGGGCTCTCACTGTAGCCTCACCTCGTCTTGTCTCCTTAATGATGCACATACTTCGAGGGAGGGAGGTAGCCGGCTATTGGGATCTGGCTACGCCCCAGGCGGACTGAGGGAGGCCGGGCCGCCTTCGAGCGTCTCTCTGGCTGAAGGGGCCCGCCGCCCGTGGGCCGTACTGGCGCCATTCGTGGGTGACGTCACGGTCAACATGGCAACAGTGCCGCGCAGGACGGGGGATGGCTGACCCGTACGACGCACTGTGGCCATGCATGCTCCGGGATTCAGGGGTGGCAGGCTGTACTGTGGCCATGCCCCGTCTCATCACCGTTATGTGGGTGCAGCCCTGGTGGGTGCAGTCTTGGTCGGCTTCCGGGAGTCGGTCTTCTTGTGGCCGGCTTCTGGGAGTCGGTCTTCTTATGGACGGCTTCTGGGAGTCGGTCTTCTTATGGCCGGCTTCTGGGAGTCGACCATCTTATGGTTATCTTCGGGGAGGTTCTCGAGGTCGGGTTGCCTTCGGGTAGTCGGCCTGTGAGATAGCCGACCAGGGGAAGGCGGCCCTGTGCTTTGGATGCTTGAAGGCCCGATCGGCCTGATAATTTTTCAAAGAGTCAGGGGGAGTCGGTTAGGCTACCCGTGGCCATTTACTCCGACACCTTGCTGCCCCTACTGTCACTGGGAAAGGACACCGCAAGATTGAACCCAAAGCTAAGCACTTCTCCCATTGCAAGAAAGATTAATCTAGTAGGCCAAACCAAGCTGATAATTCGAAGAGACTTGCAAAGATAACCAATCATACATAAAAGAATTCAGAGAAGATTCAAATATTGTTCATAGATAATCTTGATCATAAACCCACAATTAATCGGTCTCAACAAACACACCGCAAAAAGAAGATTACATCGAATAGATCTCCACGAGACAGGGGGAGAACATTGTATTGAGATCCAAAAAGGGAGAAGAAGCCATCTAGCTACTAACTATGGACCCGAAGGTCTGAGGTAAACTACTCACACTTCATCGGAGGGGCTATGGTGTTGATGTAGAAGCCCTCCGTGATGGATGCCCCCTCCGGCGGAGCTCCAGAACAGGCCCCAAGATGAGATCTCTTGGGTACAGAAGGTTGCGGCGGTGGAATTAGGTTTTTGGCTCCGTATCTGATCGTTTGGGGGTACGTAGGTATATATAGGAGGAAGGACTACGTCGGTGGAGCAACAAGGGGCCCACGAGCGTGGAGGGCGCGCCCCCCTACCTCATGGACTCCTCCTTTGTTTCTTGACGTAGGGTCCAAGTCTCCTGGATCATATTCTTCCTAAAAATCACGTTCCCGAAGGTTTCATTCCGTTTGGACTCCGTTTGATATTCCTTTTCTGTGAAACTCTGAAATAGGCAAAAACAGCAATTCTGGGTTGGGCCTCCGGTTAATAGGCTAGTCCCAAAAATAATATAAAAGTGAATAATAAAGCCCAATAATGTCCAAAACAGTAGATAATATAGCATGGAGCAATCAAAAATTATAGATACGTTGGAGACGTATCATGAGGTAAGAAGATAGAGGGAACACAAAGCTAACACGATCTTCATGATCCAGCTATCCCTCTCGAAGATGTTGATTCATTGCTTCAAATTGATCTTGACGTCTTTGCTTTCGAGATCTTCATCCAACATGATGACGACAGAAGGAAACTTTATAGAAAACGATCTTCTCGAAAACCAAGCGATACACGATCAACTCATGGAATGAGACATTGAATCATCTCCTGATCTAAGAGACAAACACACATCAAGAGGGATGGAGAGTACAAATGATGAAAGCTCAATTTGGTAGGAAACACTCCACGCTTAAGTAGGATGGTGCATAGGTTTCAAGGTAGCGAGGAGTTGATTGCCATGATTCCAGAACGGGGCACCTCAGGGAGGTGACTCGTAGAGTTATTCTAGAAGTGGCAAAAAGAATTACTTTTGATTCAAAGATAATTGAAACTCCTTATACCAACCTAAGGCAAATCACAGTCGATAGTTTGTAGGAGTTCGGAAGAATGGCATACTCAAACTAGGATGGATGATGTGGACTACCTTGTTGGAGACAATGCAATGGATAATTTTTGCTTATCATTGGAAATGGATGGGACCCATGGTAGGACCACTTTTGAAGATGATCCTGAACATCAACTGCTGAGAAGGGCAGCCCATAGGAAATAGGCACACTGGCGGTGCAAGCTGGGAACAAAATACAAATGTTGGGAATGTTCCAACCAACATATCTGCCTGAGATTCAGATCTGGTTAGTAACAGGATACTTCAGACTCAACATGTGTGAAAAGAAAAGTTGCAACACAAATTGACGAGATAACGTTACGAGATTCTCGGGAAATGAACTACGGTAGCAAGCTCCAAGACATGAGTTGGTTCTGCTACACACATGTGAACACGTTGTCCTAGACAGGCATGACCACATAGTAGTCTTACAAAGAAACACTACCGAGTTCTGGTTGGGAACCATCATTGAGGATAACGAAGTCTTTACACAAGTCCATGGATTAGATCCCAAGCATAGACTTCACTTACTGAACAAACCAGTTAGCAGCTTGGTGTGCTAGGGAATACATATGGAATGGAGATGATCAGTCTATCAAACCACAGAATACTTTGCACATGCTTGACTGACTTGGGATGATTCCAGAGGGAGAAAACAAAATTTCTCAAATTCACAGCGGCAACTTGCTTCGAATGCACATGAGTTAGAGGAAGTCACTTCTTTCATCCAAACATATGCTTCATGAGCTAGCATGAAGAAATGCTTTCAAAAGTTTCCAACACTAGCTTAGTGTTCAACATGAATCATGGAGGAGATAAAATCCTGCTGATGGGCTCAACAACAAGTCATCGGAATGACCATATAAATGGAATTCCATAATTATGTGAACAAGGACATAGCATTGGTCAGACCAAAGGATGTAATGGTGTATGCTCGAGGGATCAACCACGAGTAAGACAACATTACGAACACCGTTGGTTCTGATTTGATTTGAGGATAGCCCACACTCAAATCAAAGTTTCGACAAGACAGTAGATCCAACAATTGATCACAAGGATCAATCAATGACGATATCATCTTTCTTCAACATACATATACAAAGAGATATCCCTTTGGAATAAACTAAGTCGGACAAGCTTCCATCTTCCAACTCTCCAAGTTGTTGTTTAGCCCAACCAACTAGTTCAGGGTATCTGACACAGATTCTTGGAGAAAGAGTGGATTATGGGAAAACCATTTGATCACGAACTCAACATAACGGTCAGGGGACAACCTGGTGATACTTCCAAGAAGATATTCGGAAAATCACGGGCCACCGATATGTTATGAAGCCCGAGAACAATCTTGCTTTTCAAGGCAAGACGATATGATCAAAAGTGCGAGGGATTGACACAATCCTAACTCATTGATCGAGGAGTGCACTAGGAAAAATGGACTAGGTAGCACAATCTATCTTAGAATGACGATTCAATAACCAACACGCTAAGAATGAGAACATTGTCCATTTACTACCAAGCAACGAGTTGCTCAGAGTATAGATTTCACACATCACAATTCACTTGTCGACATTCCGGTTACAACAACATGAGGACTGAGGTATGAATGATGATGGTGAGAAGTATCACTGCATCAAGAATTCATAAGAGATGGTGCAATTCTTATGATATTCTTGACATAAATAGGGTAATACTCCAAGGTAGAAAAGAACAAAATCTGGTTTGGCATTTGATCTGCGGAATACAACTATTTGATCCAATACTAGAAATGAATAAGGTACTGGAGTTTGTTTCTCCGAGACATTCTGGAATAGAACGGACCGACGGACCATAAAAATAATAGGCATCGATGAACACAAATGCACAACTACTCTTGACCAACAATTGATAGACGAAGATCAGATAACAACTAAAGAGGGACAAATCAAAGGGACATATATCTTTCTGAGTTCTGGATGCATAGATTAGTATGTCGAGAAAAGCTCAAAATTTCTTCCGGATAACCCATGCAGAAAGGTAGAACTGGCAGATTCACAATATAGAATGGAGGACTCATTAAGCACACTCTGGTTGTGATCTTTTGGTTCAAAAGAACTTCTGCCATAGGATGGTTCATGGCATTGGAAGAATGATATACCACGTACCTTGAGGACTATCGCAAAGGTTGCTAATATCCTAAAGGAACTACCAAACAATATCAATTCACACACCTACATGCACGCCTCCCGTCTGCCTTCTCGGCGGACTGCTCGCATGCGTCCCGTCAACTCATGCCTGCTCGCACGGCACACGGGTCGCGCGGCGGCACGTATATTGTTTTTCTATTTGGATGATTAATGTTGCCGCTTTATTGCTTAACCGAAGCATGGCACATATCCATTGTTGGTTTAACGCTCATGGTTCGAATATAATCCGTTTGGGATATTGGTTCCCAATTATTAATAATCTCCTGTCTGTAATTAGATAAAGATAACATCAAAACTGGTCTCAAATTTGACAAAAAAAGTGCAATGCCACTTTGTATTGGTGTCCATATGACAACAGATAAGTTTCATGAACTTCAAATAAGTTTCTCAATGTTTGAAATTTGTTGCACGGGGAGTAAACATGCACCCGGTGAGATACATGTGGTTTTGCAATCCATTTAGGTGCACTGTCACGGGTGCATGTAGCTCAAATTTGATTTTTGCACATTATACCCATAGAAAATCAATCAATTAATGTACTAAAATTTCTTAATGATCTCTGTGATTTTTTTGAAATTAAAACGTCACTCCTTTGGTAACATATATGTTCACCGCGGGATAATTAGTTTAACATGCATCGTAGTTGCGGTGGATTCACGGTGTGTGTGTGTGTGTGTGTGTGTGTGTGTGTGTGTGTGTGCGTCTGCGGGTGGCGGGTGGCTCGCAGTACACTACGAGTTGTGAGCCACCGTGTGGGTTGGCCGTTTTGTTAGGCAGGCCGGTGCCACATCAGAGTCATGAAATCGTTACTTAAAACATTACACAACCCTTTCATACATACATGTTTTGGCCACATGCAGTCGATGGTTGTCCTACACGACACTCGATACTCGCGTGTGACGCTTTCTGTGCGCCCGTGAGGTCATCGTCCATCACTTTGACGAATAGCCGGCAATGAGGTTAATTTGACTAGCAAGGTAGAATATTTTTTTTGTGTTATGGTGGTATATAGTGCGCATCGAAGAGGTGGGAGGGACTAGCATATATACTATACGTACGCGTCCGTGAACAAGTACTCCTCACTTAGTGTCCGGACTTTTTGCTTTCCGAGGCACGTGCCACATCAAAATTGTGAAATTTGCTATTTAAACATCACACAACACCTTTTTGGACCACATGCATATCCTAGCTAGGACACTCACGTGTGCACTTCCATCTCTGGGCCCACGAGGCCATCGCCGATGCATGCATGCATCACTTTGACCTAGATCGGGAGAGGTTAATTAATTTTGTCGGCGTCCTGGGAACAGGGGTCCATAGACTTGCCTGCCTGCGGCCCACGGCGTGGCTCCATCTGGGGCCCTGTATGGCCCATCTTCATCAGCGAACACTCAAGACCCCCACGAGGGGCCAAGCCTCGCGAGGGGGACGACGCAAGACCTCCTCGGGGGCGGCCTCACCAGGCTGGCTCGCGAGGAGCGGGGGAATCAAGGCGAGGGGAACCTCGCGAGGTCCCTGTGACACAAGCTATGACGAACAAGGCCAGGCGGGCGCCAGCGCACGCAGTGTACTCATTTCCTCTTTGGTGCTAAAGAGGCAAGCGGAGGCGAGGAGTCCCGAGGCATCAGGCAAAGGTTTCCATATCGGTGCAACAAGACCAAGACTAGCAGGACGTCAGGAGGGAGGTCACCGTGGAGCCCAGGACGGCGTCACCACCAGATCCTTTGGCAGGCAAAGACCACCTTAAGTCAGGATAACTTGTACTAGTTGCCTCCCTTCAAATTTGGCCGTTGTTGGATCCCTTCCCGCCTACACTTGGGAAGAGGACCAGGGCCTCTATAAATGGGACTAGCCACCACAGTAGGAAGAAGACTGATCCAGACTCAGATCATCCTCATACACACAACCTTAGCGAGCTCAAGAACACCTCTCCTCAGGAGGCTGTTCATACCTTGTACTTGTTCATCCCCAGCCTACGAGGCAATCCATCACACCACACTGGAGTAGGGTATTACACCACAACGGTGGCCCGAACTAGTATAAACCTTGTGTTCCTTGTTCTGCGAGTTCGAGGCGCTGAGCCTTGCGATTGTGGTGAGCGTGTGATCTAGGGGGGGGAGAGATCTTCATGCGCACCCCAGAGTTCGAAACTTAAGGGTTTTGCCGGAACCCGAAATCCGACATTTGGCGCGCCAGGTGGGGGTGCGCCGAAGATTTCCTTTTGTCAATCCATGCTCCGCCACCTCCGCCTTGTCCCCATGGCCGGTGTTGCTCCCCTGGCTGGGATGACGGACGCCCACGACAGCGCCAGGGGGCTCAGGGCCTTTACCCCCGCCCTGCGACGAGTACAATGGCCGCCCAAGTTCAGGCCAGAGATGCCGCCGCGTTATGATGGCGCGACGGACCCGTCGGCCTTCCTGCTGGCATATCAAGAAGCCGTCCTGAAAGCTGGGGGCGACGACAAGGTCATGGCCAACTGGCTTCCCATGGCCCTCGCTGGTGCACCATGTGCCTGGCTACTCACCCTCCCGGGATCCTCGGTGGAATCTTGGGAGGAGCTGCGCGGTCTCCTCATCGTGCGCTTCGCAGCACCGGCACCCCTCGCCGTCGCGGCCCTACTCGGCGGCTCGCAAGCACCGCCCTCGGACCCTCACACCAAGCAGTTCTTTCGCCAGATCGGCGCTGCTTCCGTGCAGCAAGGTGCTCCCCCAGGTTGGGCGGCGCCCAAGGCTGACCTCACCTTCGACTCGGGGGATCACCCCGCTACCACCGTCGGCTCGGGTGTGCTTCCGATGCTTTGCACGCCCACCATCTGCAACGTAGTTGTCACCAAGACCTTCATCAACGGCGGCGCCGGCCTCAACGTGCTCTCCATGGAGGCCTTTAGCCTTCTGCACGTACCACTCAAGTGACTCCGCCCCAGCAAGCCCTTCTCCGGGGTCGGCGGCGGCTCCACCAGCCCCCTAGGGCAGATCCGCCTTCTCGTAACCTTCGGCACTCGCGACGACTACCGCACCGAGCTGATCGACTTCGACATCGCCCGCATTGGCCTCCAGTACAACGCCATCCTTGGGTACCCAAGTTTATGGCGGCGACCCATCCGGCCTACAACCTCACGAAGATGCCCGGGAGCAAGGACGTCCTCACCGTAGTTGGAGACACCAATGAGGCTCTGGCGGTGCTCAAGTTTGCCCTTAAAGCTGCTGCGTCGGCGCGACCGGCCGACAAGGCCACCCCTGGAGCTAAGGAGGCCGCGCCAACAAAGAAGAAGCAGTTGTTCACTCAAGATCGGGCCAAAACCAAGGAGGTGCCAGTCAAGGAAGATGGGTCCTCAGGAGCCACCTTCACCATAGGCGCCAACCTCGACCGAGATCAAGAGGAGGAATTGGTGAGGTTCCTGCGCGCGAACAAGGATGTATTCTCCAGGGAACCTAAGCAACTAGTAGGGGTCTCAAGAGGGGTGATCAAGCATCACTTGAGGGTGTGCCCCAACGTGCGCCCTGTGAAGCAGAGGGTGCGGCGACAGTCCACGGAGAAGCAGTCCTTCATCGTCCAAGAAACCTGTAAGCTGGAGGCAGGAGGTGTCATTCGCGAGGTTCGGTACCCTGAGTGGCTGGTGAACCCCGTCGTCGTGCCAAAGAAAGGCAGGAAGGAGCGCATGTGTGTCGACTTCACCAACCTTAACAAGGCCTGTCCCCAAGACCCATTCCTGCTTCCGCGCATCGACCAGATTGTTGACTCCACCGCCGAATGCGACCCGCTATGCTTCCTGGACGCATTCTCAGGCTCTCACCAGATCAAGATGGCAGTGGAGAATACGGCCTTCCTGACACCGTGTGGGGTGTACTCCTACACTTGCATGCCGTTCGGGCTGCGCAATGCAAGCGCGACCTTCCAACGGCAGATGCATATTGCCTTGGGTTAGCAGCTCGGGAGGAACGTTGAAGCCTACGTCGATGACATTGTGGTAAAATCTCGGGAGGCGAGAACCTTGATTCAGGACCTGGAGAAGCCCTTCGCGAGCCTGCGCCAGGTGGACCTGCAGCTCAACCCAGAGAAGTGCATGTTTGGTGTCCCCTCCGGCAAGCTGCTGGGCTTCCTCATGTCCCACAGGGGGATCGAGGCCAACCCGGAGAAGGTCAAGGCGATAGAAGACATGAGCCCACCGCAAACTCTCAAGGAGATGCAGAAGCTTGCAGGCTGCATGACCTCACTGGGGCACTTCATCTCCAAGCTGGGAGAGCACGCCCCGCCATTCTTCAAGCTGATGAAGAACAAGGGCCGTTTGAGTGGACCCCAGAGGCCGAGAAAGCATTTCAAGACCTCAAGAGATACCCGACCAGCCCACCGGTGATGGTGGCGCCTCGCCCTCTCGAGCCCCTAGTGCTTTACCTTGCCACCACTCCCTACTCCGCTAGCGCGGCTCTAGTGGCGGTTCGGGAAGAGCGCCAAGCCAAGGGTCTGCCGCACCCCCAGCCGGGTGATACAGGACCCAGAGGACACCGCAAAGGCTGCACCAACGCCAACGAGTGAACAGGCCCAGCAAGGGGGCGTTCACGGGTCAGCCGAGGCCCCAGTGGGCGACCAGGCTCTTGGGGTCACGTCACCTCAGGAGACGCCCCAACTTCCGGCAGGCACAGGCTCTGTCGACGCTCCCGCCCTCGTCGAGCACCCAGTGTACTTCGTCAGCAGGTACCGCGGGATGCAAAGGCACGATACCCCATGCCTCAGAAACTCTTGCTCACACTCATGGTGGCCTCGCGTAAACTATGGCACTACTTCCAAGGTCACCCAATCAAGGTCATCTCGGCCTACCCGCTGGAGAGGGTACTCAGGAGTCCCCACGCTGCTGGAAGAGTCGCCGAATGGAACATCGAGCTGCAAGCATTCCAACTGGAGTTCAGCACAACCAGGGTCATCAAGGGAGCCGCGCTCGCCGAGTTCGTGGCAGAATGGACTGACGCCCCGGGGTTTGAAGCAGGCGGGGACCGATCCCTCTCGCCAGGAAGTGAAGCATCAGATGGCTGGGTCATATATTTTGATGGCGCGTTCGCACGCCAGGGCGCGGGAGCTGGAGCAGTGCTCATCTCGCACACCCAGGACAAGCTCTACTACGTCGTGCAGCTCTGCTTCGAGCAAGGCGAGAAGGTCTCCAACAACATCACAGAGTACGAAGGCCTCATCGCTAGCCTTATGGCTGCCGCGGCCCTGGGGGTGAAGCGCCTCACCATCAGGGGCAACTCGCAGCTCCTCTTCAACTTCTCCAACAAGGTATACGAGCCGAGGGACGAGCACATGGAGGCATACCTCACGGAGGTACGCAAAATTGAAAAGCAGTTCCTGGGCGTAGAGTTGCAGCACGTGCCCCGTGGCACCAACAAGGAGGCTGACGACATCGCCAAAAGGGCATCCAAGCGACAACCCCAAGAGCCTGGCGTCTTTGAGGAGCGGCTCTTCAAGCCGTCGGCAGCACCTCTGCTTTCGGGGTTGGCGCCGCCTCGGGAGGAACTCCCCCAACCACCTACCTTGGGAGCCCCGGCCTGCGGCCCGACCTCGGAAGCGCGCCTACTCCTGGCGCTCGAGCCTCGGGAGGGGTGCTGGACCAAGGAGTTCAAGGAATACCTGATGCAAGGGACGGTGCCGGAGAAAGAGGAGGATGCGGAGTGCATGGCCCGACAGGCTACGACATACTGCATCCAGGATGGTGAGTTATACAGGAATCGGCCAAATGACGTTTCCTTGCGATGTATCTCCAGGGAATAGGGGAACAAGTTGCTAGCTGACATACAAGGCGGAGACTACGGGCACATCGTCGTCACGAACCCTCGTCGGCAAGGCATTCGGCAGCGGGTTCTACTGGCCTACGGCGCTCAACGACGCGACCGAGCTGGTGAAGTCCTGCAAGGCCTACCAATTCCATGCCAAGCAGATCCATCAGCCAGCTCAGAGCCTCCAAACCATCCCGCTCTCGTGGTCATTTGCAGTCTAGGGGCAGGATATCTTAGGCCCGTTCCCTCGAGCGCCTGGGGGTACCGCTACCTCTACGTCGCCATCGACAAGTTCACCAAATGGGCGGAGGTAGAAGCTGTCCGCACCATCCCGGCTGGATCTGCGGTCAAGTTCATCAAGGGTCTCGTGAGCCGGTTCGGGGTCCCTAATCGCATCATCACCGACAACGGCTCGCAGTTCACTTGCAATCTCTTCAAGACATATTGTGCTAACCTTGGAACGCAAATCTGCTATGCTTCGGTGGCACACCCCAGGAGCAATGGTCAAGCCGAACGCACCAACGCGGAGGTCCTGAGAGGCCTCAAGACCAGGACCTTCAAGAAGAAGCTCGAGGCCTGCAGCAGGGGCTGGCACGACGAGCTCCAGTCTATGTTGTGGTCCATCCGCACCACCGCAACCAAGCCAACAGGCGAGACCCCGTTCTTCCTCGTCTACGAAGCATAAGCGGTTCTCCCTCAGGAGGTCAAGCATCACTCCGCGCGGGTCCTGGCATTTGATGAGACGCAGCAGGACACCATGCGGGGGATGGACCTTGTGCTGGGAGAGGAACGCTGCCGTGAAGCCACGCTTCGAGCGGTAAGATACCAGCAGGGGCTGCGGCGGTATCACTGCCGCAGCGTCCGCTCCAGGACGCTCAAGGTGGCTGACCTCGTCCTAAGGTGGGTGCTCTCTAGGGAAGGGCTGCATAAGCTTTCTCCCATATGGGAGGGCCCATTTAGGGTCGCCCACATCTCCAGGCCTGGCGCCGTGCGCCTGGAGACGCATGACGGGGTCCCCATCCAGAACGTCTGGAACATCCAGCACCTCCGAAAGTTCTACCCATGAAGCAAGGCCCAACGCATGTGAAGCAAGGACCCGTGCCTGTGAAGGTCTCCGCTCGTGACACTCTCACGTAATAATGAGTGGGGCTGTACAGGCCCCGGAGTCTCAGGAGTGCCGCCCTCGGGCCTCGGGGGCTCCCTCCCACGTCCTAGTGGCAGCACTTAGCTCCACGCTGGTGAGAAGACTAGACTAGGTGCCGGACACGGCTTTTCATTTGCTTTCCATAGTTGGCTTTCCTCTTTTTAATGGAAATTTTTGTTCTGGTGTTTCTTGTCGTCTTGGTTCGATCACCTTTTCCTCTGTTCTTCCCTCGGTTATTTGTTTTAGCCTGTACTCTCCCTCACATGCCTCGCGAGGGGGCTGGACAGGTGCACTCATGAGTGTTTTTCCTGTTCTTCACGAGGCACCCTCGCTCGAGCTCGCAAGCTGGCGCTCCTCCCTTAATATGTGCCCCTCGGGTACCGTGATGCGGAGCTCTGGGTCATGGCTGGCCATGCCTACGACCTTGGCCTGGAAGAATAAGAGTTTCTTAACAAATTTTTGCAGTTCCTCGATGCCTCCCAAGCCAACGGCAGGGAGGTCACACCAGGTACTAGGAGATGTGCGCCACACGAGGCGGAAACTACTTCAGACACGTCAAGCTAAGTTATCTCTACACGCCTACATAATACACTGATGCTGCAACGCGACACAGGAACGATAAACATAACATAGCGACTTGGAAATCATGGTTCGTTGCACGCCTCTGCAGGGCCCCATACTCGTTTCTGTTTTAAATGCAGGAAGAAAGGAAAGAACAAAACAAAAGCGGCGCGCGGCCCTGCAGCGGTTCGCGAGGGTGGGCCCTTGGCGCTCTCCTGGAATCAGCCAGACTCCTCCTCGCGCTTCACTGGGGCGCGGCGACGAGATAACCCGTTACCGCCCTCGAAGCAGGCACAGCGGCTGGTCATAGCCACCACTGCTGGAGCTGTCACCGGAGGAAGACTCCCGTAGCTGGACGAGCCACGACCGGCGTCCAGGACAAGTCCACCTTCACCCTCGTCACTACCGTCACCAAGGCTGAGCACCTCGCCGCCGTCGTTGTCCTCAGGGCAGCACCCGACGCGGCGACCATCTTCCCGGAATACCCTCACGTAGAGGGTCGCGTTGCCGTCGTACTTGAAGTGGAGGGTACACCACCTGCCCAGGCCGCGCACGCAGGCAAACGTCTACCAGCCGCGGGCCAAGGCTGTGTTGCCGCAATGGAGACCTCCACCGCGACCCACGAAGCCTTGCTGCAGCAGCCAGAGACCGCCTGGCCCTGTGGCCGGCAGTTCGCCGGCGAAGAAGCGCGGGAGCTAAAGCCAGGTGTCGGCCGGGTTCTCCGACCACACAACAAACTCCGGCAGCACCTCCGCCGAGTGGAAGCACGGCCGGGGAGGCCGCGCAACCATGGCGGGCCTCACCTCATCGACGGGGCTGCCATGACCTGGGAGACTCCCATCACGCGAGGAGGCGCCGCCACGGCCGCAAGGGGCCACGGCGGGGGTCGCGGCGTGCTTACACGGGCGACCGCACCCTCTCTTGGGCGGCGGCGAGCCGCGCCCCTCCTGGCGGGCCTTCCCCTTCTCTGCGGCCGAGAACCTCTTCACAGGCGCCATTAGTGTCGCTACTAGCAATGAAGCAAGGGAGGAGAAGCGAGCAGAGCATGAAAAGATGGGCGATGGGGGCTCCACCCCCTCCTCCTCTATAGCGGAAGAAGGCCAACCGGCGACCTCCACGATCGCAGGTAATGATAACCCTTTTTGCATGCAGCAGAGACTCGTCAAGTCGGGCAGTTGCCGAGGAAGCGTGGGAAAGCAGAGACGCCCACGTCCCATCAATCGCCATGCGTCTACCTAGGCCGCAGGCTGTTGGGGCCCGTGGCACTCCGCACTTGTCCCTTTGCTTTGCCTCGAAGCCAAGTCCGAGCATGCCTTGCGCCCGGGAGCTACTGTCGGCATCCTGGGAACGGGGGTCCCCAGACTTGCCTGCCTGCGGCCCACGGCGTGGCTCCACCTGGGGGCCTGTACGGCCCATCTTCATCAGCGAACACTAAAGACCATCGCGAGGGGCCAAGCCTCGTGAGGGGGATGATGCAAGACCTCCTCGGGGGCGGCCTCACGAGGCTGGCTCGCGAGGAGCGGAGGAATCAAGGCCAGGGGCACCTCGCGAGGTCCCTGTGACGCAATCTATGACGACCAAGGCCAGGCGGGCGCCAGCGCACACAGTGTACTCGTTTCCTCTTTGGTGCTAAAGAGGCAAGCGCAGGCGAGGAGTCCCGAGGCATCAGGCAAAGGTTCCCATATCGGTGCAACAAGACCAAGACCAGCAGGACGGCAGGACGGAGGTCACCGTGGAGCCCAGGACGGCGTCACCACTAGAGCCTTTGGCAGGCGAAGACCACCTTTAGTCAGGATAACTTGTACTAGTTGTCTCCTTTCAAATTTGGCCGTTGTTGGATCCCTTCCCGCCTACACTTGGGAAGAGGACCAGGGCCTCTATAAATGGGACTAGCCACCACAGTAGGAAGAAGACTGATCCAGACTCAGATCATCCTCATCCACACAAGCTCAGCGAGCTCAAGAACACCTCTCCTCAGGAGGCTGTTCTTACCTTGTACTTGTTCATCCCCAGCCTACGAGGCAATCCACCACACCACACTAGAGTAGGGTATTACACCACATTGGTGGCCTGAACCAGTACAAACCCTGTGTTCCTTGTTTTGCGAGTTCGAGGCGCTGAGCCTTGCGATTGTGGTGAGCGTGCGAGCTAGGGGGGAGAGATCTTCATGCTCACCCCAGAGTTCGAACCTTAAGGGTTTTGCCGGAACCCGAAATCCGACAAATTTCACCATCATTGAGGATTCTTTTGGGTTGTACATATATTACGGCAGGAGAATATAGTATGCGGTGAAGAGGGGGGAAGGGGACCATCATATGTAGTACGCTTGATGAACCTCACTCTCTGTGGGTGCATGGTTTACGGTTTTTGAAGCATGTGGCACATCAAAGTTGTGCATTTTGGGTATTCAACATATATATGTTTGGCCCACATGCAAAACGGTGGTGGTTGTCCTCTCGCACCCACTTAAGCGGTTATCAGTGATATCAATGCTTTCCATCTGTGGGCCCGCTTGGTCCATCACTACTTTTTGCCTGACAACAAGAGAGGTTAATTTGACTTAGGAGGGCATTATAGTTTTGCTCGGGGATGACATGCATGATACAGTTTGAGCACACACACATGCATGTGTACGCATGAATCCCTCCATCGAGTCGAATTGGCTAGTACAACGACACATCATGAACCGATCTCGCTCTGTGTGGGGAGCTAGTGTATAATTTTGACGCACGCGCCACATCAATGTTGTGTATTCAAACATGCATGCATGCATCACCTCCATACATATGCATGTAGTGGTTGCCTTCGAAAGGTATACTCCCTCGCGTGGTTATCGGTGACAAGCCTATATATTCGTGGGCCCGCGTGGACATCCATGATCACCTTGACCAACAACAAGATAGGTTACCATGGCGGATTCTTCATTTGGTTCATGTTATCATAGTATAGGCCATCGTGAGATTTAGACCTTAAGTTTGAGCGCATATACTATGCACGCATGCATGGATGAATCCCCGTCGTTGGCTTGAAGTGTGGGGTAACATACATATGCATCGTCAACCTAACCCTCACTCAGTGTGGGGATTTCTAGTTCAAAATCACGGTGCCACATCAAAGTTGTTCCATTGTTACTCAAAAACACACCTCTCCATACATATGTTTGGGCCACGTGCATGCAGTGGTTGTCTTCGGGGACTAGCTACTTGCGTGATTATTGGCGAGCTAGCCCGTCTCCAGGGTCGCATGGACGGCCATCACTTTGACCAACAACAAGAGAGAGGTTGTACGACCAAGGTGGATTATTCTTGGTCCGTTTTACGATCCATCTTGGTGAGATATGCCTCTCTGGCCCACCGACTGAAAGTCTGAGTGTGGG